>NC_061117.1:1383831-1505316 GCF_002878395.1 Capsicum annuum
TATATGATGGTTCATATAGACTTTGAGTTTGGACTCCTTTTTTTATTCTTAGTACTATATTTTATTTTTTAATTATTTTTATTTGACCCACGGGTCACCCAAACCCATATTGCTCAAGCCGACGGGTCAATAGACTTATTCATGAAGAGCTAAAAAGCTCTATTCTTAAATGAGCTTTAAAAATTGTAGCCCAGGCCATCCCAACGAGCCTGACCTATATTGACTATTTTAACCGCTCATCTAAGATATTGGTTATTCTATCAAATTTTTTTGAATTTAAATTGGAGATAAAACATACTTTCAAAGATAAACTTATAATTTAGATGTACTTAATTAGTAATCATGGCACACAATTTTTTTTTTTTGCTACACGATTTATCTTAATATTTATCTCAAATAACAATGAACAAATAATAATAGTAGTAATAGTAATAGTAGTGCAATCTAATAGTGGTAAAGTAAAAATAGTTAAAATGTTATTATTGTTATTAGTATTAGTATTAGTATTGCCTCATTGATTTCAATATTTATCTCAACTCAAATCTATATTAATTTTAAATATATATTGTATTTGAAAAATGTAAGGATAAGGATAAGGAAGAATAATAAATTAACTTATTTTAATAAACATATGTGATATTTGAATTTGTATTTAAATGAAATCTGAATATAAATGAAAGTCTATCACTTGGCCTTTCTTACATATACTTCTCTATCATTAGCTTTATTCGTGAATTTATTTACTGCATTTCAAGGTCCATCAATTTAAATTGATATAAATATCTCTTCTTTTCGATGATTCAATATGCGAAATAATATTATTTTTTTTGGTAGAAAGGACATGCATTAATATAAAAGAGAACGCAGTTTAAGTTTCAATTTTTGACGGTTAGTCAGGGGTCAAAAGGGAATAGTTCTGGCCTGGCCAGTAATTGTTCTCTCAAAAAGTTTCCAAAATGTCTGCTCAAACTGCATCTTTTGCACATATCGGTGAAACTTCAAAAAGGGTAGTCTCCTGAAACCAGCTTGCCTTTGCTCCATCTTTTGCTAGAGCATCCGCCACTCCATTTTGTTCTCTATAACAGTGATTGACTTTCGGATTCCTTAGCCTTTTTAATTTTGACCTGCATTCTGAAATCAAAGTATCATAGTGGAGGTTCCCGTTAGTTAATATAGATATAACATCCAAGGAATCAACGTTAATTTCAATGGGGAGAAGATTATTTTTCTCTACCAGTTTTAATCCTTCAATGAGAGCCATAAGTTCCATCATATTGTTGGTAGTCTGGTGAAAGTTTTAGTTAAAACCTAACACTCATCCTCCATTACTGGATCTGACTACGCCTCCTATTCCACCCTTCTCGAGGTTTCTAAGGCAAGAATTATCAGTATTGAGCTTGAAGGTATGGCTGGTGGGAGGATTCCACTTAACGTTGATGATTTTGTTTTGCTTGATTGGGGTATTCTTTTGAGTAAGATGTTTATACTCAACAGTTTGGGAGTAAGCAAGGTTAAAATTGGGATGGTCCCTTTTGTTATTGAAGTTATTAGAGTTCCTGGTGTTCTAGATTGTCTAGAGGCTGAAAGGAATGATGTCGTGCCAGTGGATTAGTCTGTTGAATTGGGAGTGTTGAAGAGATCTCCAGATAGTGTGCTAGTAAGAGGGTAGGAGACTGGTAATAAGAGGTTGTTTGGACTGGGTCATCTTGTGGATAGTTTGCACTCTAAACTCTTTGAGGATGGGACACTTAAAGAAAATGTGGGATTTGTCTTCCTGGTGATGATTGCAGATAGCACAACTAGTATTTTGTCTTATTCCTCTCTTGGAGAGGTTGAGGTTATTGGGGAACCTATCATGTTGGTTTAGCCAAAGAAAAGTTTTGACTTTTTAGGGGATTTAGCCTTCCATATCCAGTTAAAATTAGAGGAGTAATTGATCTCAGAGGTTTTGGCAATATGATTATAAGCACTTCTGCAGGAGAAGCCGGAGAATAGACAATTACCAGTGAGATTCCAAATGAGCACATCAGTATAGGCTCTGGGATTGGAGAAAAAAAAGTTGGTGAAAGCTTGGATGAGATCCTCATGGATTTCAACTGGAAGATCCTTCAGGTTCCAGGAGCCATTCCTCTATACCCTAGAGAGTTTGATGTCTTGGGAATGATAAGGAAGAAGGGCTTAGATGATGGACAGAAGGAGTTCATAGTGAGGCATCCATCTTTCCTTCCAGAAGTTGATCTTGTCATCCTTATGGATGTTCCAAGAGAATGCAGTTTTACAAATTTCCCAACCCACAAGGACACTTTTTCAAGTTCTAAAGTTGTTGGCATTAGGGGATATGCCATGGGGGCTAATTTATTTTAAAGAATTTTTTCCCAGAGACTGTTGGGATGCTTGTAAAGTCTCTAGGCTAGACTGGATAACATAGTAGTGTTCCTAATGGAAGCTTTCTGGAGGCCCAGGCCCCCATTTACTTTAGCATTAGTCAAGGTTTTTGATTAGATGCATTTTCTTATTATCAGGGGTGGTTCCCCAGAGAAAGTTCTTTTGGGTTCTGTCAATCAATTAGTGGATTTTGAGGGGATCAAGATGAATTACATGACATGAGCGGGAATACTAGCAAGGGAGGACTTGGTAGGGGTGATTCTGCCATCCATATTAAGGAATTCGGTTTTCCATCCAGCCAACTTAGTATTGAGATTGTCTAGGATGAATTGGAAATCTCTATTGCAAGGTTTTTTGTGGAAGACAGGAAAACCAAGATATTTGCCAAACTTGTCTTTGGATTGGATGCCTAAGATGTGAGACAAAGTATCTTTGGTCTCCTGAGCATAGTTTCTAGAGAAGATTACTTTAGATTTGAGAGTGTTAATTTTTTGGCCTGAGTGGAAGGTGAAGCTGCTAAGAGTGGCTTGGATGGTTTCACAGTTTCTTTCATTAGCAATAGCACACAAAGTTAGATTATCAGCGAGAAAAGGTGAGAGATTTTAGGCCCTTTGCTACTGATTGAGATAGGAGTCCAATATCATATATCTCGTCTTTTAGCACGGTATCTGGAATGTAGGGTTTTTTGGATAACTAAAAAATAATAAAATGTACCACTATTGCCTCCATAGAAGCAAATTCATCTGAAGTATCCAATGAAAGTTGAGAGACTCTCTTCTTGGCTATAGCTCTTGGTGAATCTCTTGCTGAAATTGATGAAAATTCTACACCATCATTTTGACCTATTTTTTCATCTTTCTCCTTTTCACATCTCTTTATAGAAGACATTATTGGATCCTCCCCTAACAATTTAAGTGATTGATCTAAGAATAGAGCAATTTTTCAGGTGCAACATGCAGTGGAAGCTCACCAGAGTTGGCATTTGCAGGCAAGTTAGAAGATCCAGGTAAGGATGAACCAACTTCCTTCAAAATAAACAAGATTCAAGATGTATCATTTTGAAAGATCATTCTTCCCTAGGTATATCCAAGGAACATGTTGATAATAATAGATATCACTATCTAGGTCCAGCTGTTAGGTTAGATAGTGACTCAAGAATATCTTATCAATTCCCCTTTTCTCAAGAATCCCCAAAAAGAAATAACACTCGAGCATAAAAAGGTAAACTCAGACACAATAAATGTTTATTATATGAGAGGTTATACAAAGTGGGGTTTGTACATATACTCAAATTTCAGACCAAAATTGGGAAAAAATTGACTGACATGCATAAACACTCCAAATTGTAATCTCTACTTGGATTCACTCACATTTATTGCATTTTTCTTAAATTTTGGGTTGAAAATCCTTAAGTTTTTTTAAGGTGTTTGTGATTTTCTCAGGTAATGTTACTTGAACAGTTACGTTGTTTTGGCATTGAACTAATGAACTCTACGTGGCATAACAAACTAAAGAAAGACACAAAAGTTTTATTTCAAACAGTTCAAGAAAGAACCTTTTGACTTTTTGAAACAAAGAAATAGAGCCGCATTTGTTGAACTATTTTGTCCCTACAGTTGAACTAAGAGCACCATGAGTGGACAAATCAATCCAAGAAATGTGGCTCTATTTCTTTGTTTCAAAAAGACAAAAGATTCTTTCTTAAACTGTTTGAAACAAAACTTTTATGTCATTCTTCAGTTTATTATGCCACGTAGAGTTCATTAGTTCAATGCCAAAACAACATAATTTTTCAAGTAACAATACCTGAGAAAAGCACAAACACCTTGAAAAAACTTAAGGATTTTAAACCCCATGAGAAAAACACAATAAATGTTAGTAAATCCAAGTGGAGATTACAATTTGAAGTATTTATTCATGTCAATCAATTTTTTTCCCATTTTTGGTCCTCAATTTGAGTATATATACAAACCCCACTTTGTATAACCTCTCATACAATCAGCATTTGTTGTGTCTAAGTTTACTTTTTTCTGCTCAAGTGTTATTTATTTTTTAGGGTTCTTAAGAAAGGGGAATTGATAAAAGATTCTTGAATTACTATCTAACCTAGCAGTTGGACCAAGATTATGATACCTACTATTATCAACATATTCGTTGCACATAGATAGGGAAAAAGGATCAGTCAAAATGATCCATCTTGAATCTTGTTTATTTTGAAGGAAGTTGGTCCATCCTTAACCGGATCTTCCAAGTTGCCTGCAAATGCCGACACTAGTGAGCTTTCACCGCAAGCTGCACCTGAAAAAGTTGCTCCATTCTTAGATTAACCATTAAATTGCTAGGGAAAGATCCAATAATGACTTTTATAAAGAGAACTAAAATTGATAAAAATGAAAAAATAGGTCTAAATGATGGTGAATAATTTT
Organism: Capsicum annuum; assembly: GCF_002878395.1. Taxonomy (NCBI): domain Eukaryota; kingdom Viridiplantae; phylum Streptophyta; class Magnoliopsida; order Solanales; family Solanaceae; genus Capsicum; species Capsicum annuum. Next base: position 1,388,643 of record NC_061117.1, read on the forward strand.
CATCAACTTCAGCAAGAGATTCACCAAAAGCTATAGCCGAGAAGAGAGTCTCTCAACTTTCATTGGATGCTTCAGAAGATTTTGTTGCTGCAGAGGCATTAGTGGTACATCTTTTTTTGTTATGAAAAAAATCTGGTTATAAAAAAAAACTACCTACCAGATCTCATGAAAAAATATGGTAGTCATCAATTGATGAATCAGGAGCTGTGTGAATCAAACCGTTTATATCAATTGGGTCAACTCATTTAGGAAGTTTTGTATTTATGTAAAGTATTTATTCTGCACCTTGGTTCTGAACATATTATACACATAAATTGAATTATGTTTGCATTGGTCTCTATCTTCTCAATGAATAAAGAAAGAAGGTATTAAGGGGTCATTTGGTAGCTGGCTTAGCAATGAGTTATGTAGGAATCCTACATAAGTAATTCCAGGTTTGGTAGCTACTTAGGAGTTAATATAATGTACAAAATTAATATGTTGTTTAGCCTACCATTCTTTTTTAAACGAAAGGAGTAGTACTTTTCCAAAATTGGACATCCTTAATAATAGAAAAAACCTCTACTCAAAGTGCTCTTAGTTCAACTATAGGGACAAAACAAGCAAACAAATGTGACTCTATTTCTTTGTTTCAGAAGGACAAAAGATTCTTTCTTGAACTGTTTGAAAGAAAAATTTTGTGTCTTTCTTCAGTTTGCAATGCCACGTAAAGTTCATTTGTTCAATGCCTAAATAGCATATTAAGTAACTGTTGAGAATATAATTAAATAGTGAAAGTGTACTCTCTCTAATAGTTAAAATTTTACATGAGATGATCACACACTTCAACATGGTATCAGAGTCAGGCCTACCCAATTCATAGTTTTCAATGTTTCCCCCATCTTATATTGCCTACGCTTCAGATGTCCAATCTTGGCGTGCAAGGAGAGGGAGGGGAAAGTCCCACATCGGTGGATTAAAGACTCCTTAGTCTCCTTATATGATCTTGGGCAATCCTCACCTCATGAGCTAACTTTTGACGTTGAGTTAGGTCAAAGATTCATTTCATTATCATGGTATCAGAGTCCATCATCTCTTTATATTGCTGTCATGTTTTTGACTACTCTTTTTTATCAGAATCATATATCTCTGCCATCATCTTTTTCTATTGTTTTCATGTTTGTTAAAGTTAATTATAGCGATTTCTTTTTATGAATTCAAGTGTTAATTTTCTCAAAAAGATTTCTTTGAAAATATATTGCTGAATGTTTAATCTTAATCTTTGTATATTCTTCCATCATCATCTTTAATGGTGTATTCTTATATATTTTATTTTATTTTGATGATGAATTAATCCCCTACGTCTCAAATTATTTTCAATAGATAACAAAAAGCATAATTTATTGGAGGGATATAAAATGCTTGAACTTAATCAGGTAAATATTTTTACAAAAAATTTAGGATAGTAAAAATACTAATTAGTAGCTATTAGTTCATTTTGAGCTTAAAAAATAGATAATTTTATTTGATGTGATTATTTGACGTTAGTAATAGCATGTATTCTAAAATAATTGATAATTGATATTTTATTAGTAAATAAAAGATATTTTCTAATAGCATTTGTGTATACTTAACACAAAATTATAAATTACATTGAGGCAAAGTGATGGATGAGGGGAAGAAAAGAAGATTATGGTGGTTAAGATGGGGTAGGGATGAGCTAGGTAGGTGGGATAGGCGGGGTGGTGGTGTAGGTAGGGGTTAGTGTTGTGGAGTAGAAAAAAAGATTCTTAAAAGATAAAAAAAATTATTTTTCTTGGGAGTCAAGAGAGAAGGGTGGAAAGATTTTATTTTAGAAAAAAATCAAAAATAATTTTTTTTTGTGGTGTATTAGGTAGGGTGTTGAATGGGTATTGGGGAGTAGGGGTGGGTTCAATATAAAATTTTATTTTACAGAAAAATAAAATATTTTCTTGTTGGTGGAGGGTGGCTTGGGGATAAGAGATGGGTGATGTGAGAAAAATATTTTACAAAAATCTGATAAAGTAAAATATAATAAAAACTAGGGAGGCGGGGTGGTGGCTATAGGGTAAGGCTAGAAAGTCGGTGTAGTATTTGGTGGGTGGTGATTTTGAGAGTGATTTGAGAGATCTTAATTAAATTGACGTAGTAGATACAATAAGATGTATAAATAAAATAATTAAAGATATTAATCATAAAATTGATTATTGTAAAAATAATGAGCAATAGAACAATATCTAAAAATTTAAAATAAACTAACAAATTTTATGCCCTTAATTTTTGAATTGAGACTTAATGAAATTTAAGATTTGAAATTAGAAGTTCCGTAATTGATACAAGTAAGCACGTTTAGTGTTTGAGATGCAATTGAAGAAGTCCTAGGAGTGTCGCGATTATGGTTATTGTAGGCATATCAATGTTGGGGGGTCAAGGGAGTTATTCGCATGATGCAGCTAGGTAAGGCAACGGGGACAGACGAGATTCTAGTGGATTTTTGGAAGAGCACTAGCGGGGTAGGTTTGTAGTGGTTGACAAGGTTATTTAATAGTATTTTTAGGACGACGAAGATGCCTGAAGCGTAGAGGTGGAGTACTATCATTCCAGTGTATAAGAACAAGAGGGACATCCAGTGTTGCAACAACTATAGAGGTATTAAGTTATTGATTCATACTATGAAGGTTTGGGAAAGGGTGGTAAAGTTGAGGATGATAGGATCGTGACGATCTCTGAGAATCATTTCGGTTTCATGCCAGGGCGCTCGACCACTGAGTCTATTCACCATGTGAGGAGATTAGTGGAGCAGTTTTGGGAGAGAAAGAAGGACTTGCACATAGTGTTTATTGATCTTGAGAAAGCATATGACAGAGTTTACAAAGAGATTCTATGGAGGTGCTTATAGGCTAGGGGAGGCCCATGGCGTACACTAGGTCGATTCAGGATATGGATGATGGGGATTAGACTCGTGCGAGGATAGTAGGTGGAGATTCGGAGCACTTCCCAGTTTTGGTAGGGTTGCACCAGGGATAGACTCTTAGCCCATTTTTATTTACCTTGGTGATGGATGTTTTAACGTGATATATTCAAGAAAAAGGTGCCTTGGTGTATGTTATTTGCAGATGATGTGCTACTGATTGACGAGACTCGGAAAGAAGTTAATGATAAGTTGGATATTTGGAGACAGACGCTTGAGTCTAAAGGATTTCGATTAAGTAGAACCAAGACAGAGTACTTGGAGTATAAGTTCAGTGATATGTAACAGGAGGCTAGAATGGTTGTGAAGATGGACTCTCAGGCCATTCATAAGAGGGAGAGTTTCAAGAATCTAAAGATTAACGAGGATGTAATGCATCATATTGGGGCAGGGTGGTTGAAATGAAGTCTCGCTTCGGGAGTTCTATGTGATTAGAAGGTGCCCTCGAAACTTAAAGGTAATTTCTACAGAGTGGTAGTCCGACCGGCTATGTTGTATGTAGCGGTGTGTTGGCCAGCTAAAAACTCCCACATCTAAAAATTAAAGGTGGCGAAGATAAGAATATTGTGATAGATGTGTGGACATACCAGGAAAGATAAGGTGAGGAATGAAATTATTCGAGAGAAGGTGAGAGTTGCTTCGGTGGAGGACAAGATATGAAATGTGAGGTTACGTTGGTTCGGCCACATGATAAAGAGGGGTTCTGATTCTTCAGTGCGGAGGTGTGAAATACTAGCTATGGATGGTTTTAGGTGGGGTAGAGGTAGACTGAAGAAATATGAGCGGGACCAAACACATAACGAAATCCCAGGCAGGATGAAGAACGAGGGAATTTAAACCTTTTGGGTTAGCGGGACCGTTTGGGTGGTCAAACGAGATGAAATGATGCAAATAGACCATTTTGGGGCTAAATCCGTGTGTTATAGCTCACGATTTTAGGGGTGGGCTTGGGACCCAAAAATATTTTAGACTGAATATCAATTGAGGACTCCTAGGCAGGCTGAGAAACGGGCAAGAGTGGTTCGTTGGGGCTGGTGAGGCCGTTTGGGTGGCCAAACGGGCTAAACGATGCAAACAGACCATTTTCAAGCCAAATCAGTGTGTTATAGCTCATGATTCTTGGGGTGGGCATAAGGCCTAGACGTGTTTTAGATCGAAAATCAAGCGAGGGCTCTCAGATAGGCTGAGAAGCGAGAGAATATGGTCTGTTGGAGTCGACGGGGTTGTTTGGGTGGTCAAACAGGCGAAACGACATGAACAGATAATATTTTGGCTAAATCTGTGAGCTATAGCTCACAGTTTTGAGGGTGGGCTTGGGGTTCGATCCTGTTTTAAGTTAAAAATTGGTTGGGGGCTCCCAGACGGGAAGAGAAGTGGGATAATATGGGTCATTGGGTTCGATGGGGCTGTTTGAGTGGTCAAACGGGCCGAATGGGGCGAATAAAGCATTTTTTGGCCAAATCGGTGTGTTATAGATCATAGTTTTGGGAGTAGGACTAGGGCTCGGACGTGTTTTGGGTAAAAAATTAATCGGGGTTCCTAGGTAGGATGAGGAGCTGGGAAGTGTAGGTCGTTAGGGTCGGCGGGTGTATTTGAGTGGTAAAACGAGTGAAATGGCATGAACGAACCATTTTCTGGTCAAATTGGTGTGCTATAGCTCACGGTTTTGGAGGTGAACCCAGCACCCAGGCATGTTTTAGGCTAAAAATTGATCGGAGGCTCCTAGGCATGCTGTGCAACAGGAGTCTATGGGTCGTTGGGGTCGGCGGTGGTTGGTAGGGCTATTTGGTTGGTCAAATAGGCAAAAGGGTGTGAACGGACCATTTCTAAGCAAAATCAGTGTGATATAGCCCACGATTTCGAAGGTGAGTGAAGGGACCGGGAGTGGTTTGGGTAAAAAATCGATTGGGGGCTCTCGAGCAGCTGAGGAGCGGGGGAGTGTGGGTGGTTAGGGTCGACGGGGCTCTTTTGGGGGTAAAAAGGGTTAATCGGCGTAAACGGGCCATTTTTAGGCTAAATTGGTATGCTATACCTTACGGTTTCGAGAGTGGGCCGGGGTTTGGTTGTATTTTTTGGGCCAAATATCAATTAGAGGGACCAGGCGGGTTGACAAGCGAGGGAGTCAGGGTTGTTTGGGTCGACGGGGCCATTTGGGTGATCAAAAAAGCAAAACTGCACCAACAGGCCATTTTTTGGGCCTAATCTGTCTGCTATAGCTCACGGTTCTAGGTTGTGCTTGGGGACCAAGCATGTTTAGGCGAAAAATTAATCGGGGGCTCCCAGGTATGCTGATAAGTGAGGGAGTGTATGCTGTTAGGATCGGTGGGGCTGTTTAGGTGGTCAAATAGGCGAAACGACATGAATGAGCCATTTTTGGGCCAAATCAATGTGATATAACTCATGGTTCTGAGGGTCCCACCCGAGTCCCAACCATGTTTTGTCCAAAAATTTCCCGAGGCTATTTGGGTGGTCAAATGGGCCATACGGCGTGTACGTGCTATTTTCAGGCCAAATCGTTGTGCTATAACTCATGGTTCCGAGGGTGGGCCCAGGGCTCAGGTGTATTTTAGTCTAAAAATTGACTGAAGGCTCCCAAGCAGGTCGAGGAGAGAGGGAGTATAGGTCGTTGGGTTCAGTGGGGCCGTTTGGGTGGTCAAACGGGCGAAATGGCATGAATAGACCATTTTTAGGCCAAATCGGTGTGTTATAGCTCACGATTCCGGGCGTGGGCCTAGGGCGTAGGCGTGTTTTAGGCTGAAAATAGACCATAGGATCCTAGGCAGGCTAATAAGCAGAAGAGTGTGGTCCGTTGGGTGGCGATGGGCCGTTTGTGTGATTAAATAGATGAAACGGTATGAATGGGCTATTTTTTGGAAAAATTGGGGTGCTATACCTCACGGTTCAGAGGGTGTTCCCAAGGCCCACGCGTGTTTTTGACTAAAAATTGATCGTGGCTCCTAGGTTGGCTGAAAAGGGGAGAGTGTGGGCCGTTGGGATCGGCGTGGCCGTTTGGGTTATTAAACAGGAAAAATGATGCGAACGGGCCATTTTCGGTCCAAATCGGTGTGTTATAGCTCACAATTCTGATACAAGATTAACAAGGAAGGCACGAAAAACACTCCAAATCAGTCCACAAATCTTAAGGATTCGAGGAACAAGATAGAGACCGCTCTCGGATTCACTACCAACAATAATATTACAAGATATAGGGGTGTGTTTGATACCAAATCAGTAGTACAAACTAAGATTAACCACAATATATGATGAAAAAGAAGACACAAGATTCGATTTTAACAATAACAACAAGAACACAAGCTTACAACACAACAATATACAAGATTACATGAAGGTAAAAGGATAGATAGATAGACCACATGAAGGTATAATCTTAAGAACCCAAGAATGGACAATCTTGGACCCTTAACACTACACACAACAATAAACCTATCTCTTACAAAGATACAAGTTCGGATTCCGCCTCCCAAGCATCAATGTTTCCAAGCAAACACAATCACTAGTGATTCCACACTAGATCTTGCCCTAGTTTCGGTTGGTGTCTTTTCCAAGCCCTAACTATGGAGTTCCAAGTCTTACAAGACTTACAATAATATCCCAAAAACTCCTAATGGAAGCCCTAGCATGTTACTTATATAGTTATTACAAAATGAAAGCTAAAAATGACCAAAAGGCCCTTAAGTGATGGGCTCCCATCAAGTGTAGCCCAAGTGTAGTGTTTGGATTGTTTTGGGTGCATAATTAGGTCCTATTTGGCTCTTCAATTGAATACACCAAGTCTCGGATCCAACACACATTCTCATAAATCTATGTCCAGGATTATTCTTGTATCTTCCTCTCCATCTTGAGAGGAATTTTCCCACAAATTCATGGCACAAAACTACCCGTAAAAATATGAAACGGCACAAAAAAGTCCGCAAAATAGGAGGAACCCGAGAGATCAATACAACAAGTCTCGGTCAACAACTTTATTTTCCACCTCAGCTTTCTCTCCATCTTAAGACTTGCCTTCAATCTCACCCGACTCAATTTTCCTTCCATCATAGAAGAATCATTGTAGACTCCATGTACCTCATGTTCCTTTCTACTATGTTCCTCTTCTTGGATGTGTCAATTTTCGAAAAGGGAAGTTTCGGTTAAGAGGCTCGATTTGATAACTTGGAGTTTCGGTTGTGGAGCTTGGATGGGAGGAAATTGGCTTCTAAGTCCTCCTTGTTGGACTTGATCAACCTGTGGGGGAAGTGGTCTATCTTGTTATAGGTTTTGAGGGGTATTTGGAGCTTGGCTTGTGGCATTATGTGGTGGTCTTGGAGTATTGGTCATTGGAAGAAAGTTTTGGGAGTAAAACCACGAGAGTTCCTTCGAGTCTCCATTAGATCCAACCTCTCACTCATAGTTACCACATTCGAGTCAATTTTTTCAAGACCAGCATTTGCCCTAGAAAGGTCTCGGGACAAAGCATCAAGGAGGGCCAAAATGGTTTCCATTATGGCCAAGAAGTTACCTACAAAACAACAAATAAGTTAGATATACAAGAATGGTCCTCACATTCCCTCTCTATTGTTTTGTCTCTCGGATTTTTTTCCTCACTTTGATATCACAAGTGTTGTAACCTTGCTTGTGCTCCATGAGGCAGTGAGAGGTTGACCAAGTATTACAACGACTCAAAAGAATAAGACACACAAAGGAACGTATACACGAAGGACTGTTTCAAAACTAACTTACAATCTTAAACTAGCTTGTAAGTTAGTAATGGAATCAACAAAGGAAACTAAACAAACAAAACAATAAAACTAGAAGATCAAATTTTGAGCTTAAAATTTCTGTGTAAATAGTAACTTAGGTGACATGGCAGCATACCATTGGTCACGGCCCCACAATTAGTCACTAGTTGAAGTTTACAAACTTTAGTTACTATGTAATGGAAACAATTGGTTTTGGATGGAAAGTATATGTCTTAAATATCCTTTAAGTCTAATCTTCAAAAGGAAAGACTTGACTTTGTACAATTCCCACAAAACAAGGTCCCTCAACAAGGAAAGTGGTTGAAAAGTAGATGTCAAGAAAGTGATGGCTCAAGTCTTCTCACAAACAACTTTACAACTAATAGGTTCACCTTTTTGAATCTATGTTACACTTTTGGTTGTCTTAAGTTGTAAGATGAGATGAAGAAAAAGATGAACACTAAAACAACCTTCAAGAACACATCAACAACAGAACAACAATGTCCACCCCACGGCAATCATCAACACACATCATGGCCAATTTTAGTGTCAACAAACAGTCAAGGTTCTTTTTGGTGTTATATTTCGATTTTAGCAAGGGTGAAGGTTGTGATGAATGTCAAGAACTCTACAACAACTTTATCAAGAGCAAAAAGAACACCAAAAACTTCCAACCAAAACTGTAACAACAAGTTCACACGGCCAAGAACAACAACTTCAACACACGACCATGGTCTTGTTCACAACAACAACATCAATTTTTGTAAAGCTCACATCTAGATCGACTCAAAGTGTTAATGGACAAGAATACTAACACTTGAAAAAACAACAGAAGAAAAATAAATCCTAGACCTAGACACACAATATTCGGCCAAGATATAACAACAAGTTCAACTTCTCGGCCAAGATCTCAAGCTCAAAAACATGACTTTCTTTTTTTTTTATTTTCTTAGAAAAAAGACCAAGATTGGTATTGTAAGAACAAAACCAAAGATGTATTTGATACCAAATGATACAAGACTAACAAGGAAGGCACGAAAAACACTCCAAATAAGTCCACAAATCTTAAGGATTCAAGGACCAAGATAGAGACCACTCTCGGATTCACTACCAACAATAAGATTACAAGATATAGTGGTGTATTTGACACCAAATCAGAAGTCCAAAACAAGATTAACCACAATATATGATGAACAAGAAGTCACAAGATTCGAATTTAACAATAACAACAAGAACACAAGCTTACAACACAACAATATACAAGATTACATGAAGGTAAAAGGATAGATAAATAGACCACATGAAGTTATAATCTTAAGAATCCACGAATGGAAAATCTTGGACCTTTAACACTACACACAACAATAAACCTATCTCTTACAAAGATACAAGTTTGGATTCTGCCTCCCAAGCATCAATGTTTCCAAGCAAACACAATCACTAGTGATTCCACACTAGATCTTGCCCTAGTTTTGGTTGGTGTCTTTTACAAGCCCTAAATATGGTGTTACAAGTCTTCCAAGAATTACAATAATATCCCAAAAACTCCTAATGGAAGCCCTAGCATGTTACTTATATAGTTATTACAAAATGAAAGCTAAAAATGACGAAAAGGCCCTTAAGTGATGGGCTCCCATCAAGTGTAGCCCAAGTGTAGTGTTTGGACTATTTTGGGTGCTTAATTAGGTCCTATTTGGCTCTTCAATTGAACACACCAAGTATTGAATCCAACCGCACTCTCATAAATACATGTCCGAGATTATTTTTGTATCAAATTCCAGGGGTTGGCCTAGAGCCCAAACGTGTTTTGGGTTAAAAATCGATTGAGGTCTCCCAAGAAGGCCAAGAAGTGGGGAATTGTGGCTTGTTTAGGTCTTCGGGACCGTTTGGTTGGTTAAACGAGCAAAACAACGCAAACGAACCATTTTTGGGCCAAATTTGTGAGCTATAACTCATGATTTTAGGGTGGTCCTGGGCATGTTTTTGGTTAAAAATCAACTAGGGGCTCTCAGGTAGGCTGAAGAGTGGGAAATTATGGGTCGTAGGGGTCAATGGGGATTTTTGGGTGGTCAAACAGGAATATCAACGCAAATGGGTCATTTTCAAGCATAATCGGTGTAATATAGCTCATAGTTCTAAGTGAGCTTGGGGTTCTGACGTGTTTTGGGTTAAAAATTGATCAAGGCTTCCATGTAGACTGATGAATGGGAAAGTGGGTCATTTGGGTTGGTGGGGCCATTTGGGTGGTTAAATAGGTAAAACGCCAAAAACATGCTATTTTGGGGGACAAATAGACGTGCTATAACTCACGGTTTTAGAGGTTGGCTCAGGGATCGAGCGTATTTTGGTCTGAAAATCGACCAAAGGCACCAAGGCAGGCTTAAAAATAGGATAGTGTGGGTCGTTGGAGTCGATTGGGCTATTTCGGTGGTCAAACAAGTAAAACAACACAAATGGGCCATTCTTAGGCTAAATTAGTGTGCTATAGCTCACAGTTCTGGGGGCAGGCCCAGTGACTGAGTATGTTTTGGGTATAAAATGGACCAAGTGCTCCCATGTAGGCTGAGCCAAAAGGGAGTGTGGGTTGTTGGGGTCGAAGGGGCCATTTGGTTGGTCACAATGGGGAAATGTGGATCCAGACCAGTCGTATCGACATTATAGCAAGTGTCATAAACTGATCCAGGTGGAACATTAACCATAGGAATACCACATACTTGTTATCTAAATGTGTAATGAAATACAATATAAAAATCATAAGGAAAATGGGTAATAAATGTTCCTATGTCCACGATGCAGCTACCGCTCATGGCATAATTTCTAAAATTCCTAGACAAAGATGGGAACATCGGGACTTCCCTATCATTAATAAAAACTTTATAAAGGTTGACGAAGTAAACGAAAGGGAATCTAAAATCTTGTAATAGCTTTGCTGATGTTGTTTTCTTAAATGGCGCTGTGTGGAAGCTAAGTGTTGATCCTTTTGTGGAGAGAGCTCCCGGTAGGCACATGGACATTATGTCTGCTTCAAATTGTTATGCTAAAGAATTTCCACCACCTATTACATTCGGGGCCAGCAATTCCAGAAAATTGACCACTAAAAGGCTTTCCATGATTTGATCCTTGCCACATCCAAAAACAATGCTTACCTGTTATCGGTCTAAAACAAAAGTAATCACGTAGTGTGCAATACAGCCTCTTGTTCTTGATCCATCGATGTATTTGTAATCATACATACACGTATTACCATATAGACTACAATCATATTCCTTATTCGTGATTTCACAGTTTCTACATTCTGCAAGGCAATCGAGCTTTCGATATGTTTTTGAATTAGTTGAAACATGTAAAGGATTATTTATCTATTTGTAACATCCATTTGCATTACATGGTCCATATTACCACCAAACTAAATCACTACCAGTGTCTATTAGAAAGTAACTTTTAACTTGTTCAGTGAGTAAAAGATGCACCAATATGGGTTGTGGTGCAGTGGATGAGGCTGCTCCACCCTTAACCAGAGGTCCAGGGTTCGACCCTGGGTATGGATAAAATTTTATTGGGAGCGCTGCCACCTTAATGGGCCCTGCAACGTGTGATCCGTATTATTCGGGGCTCCAATGCGGGCACTGGATGCCAGATGGGAAACCAAAAAAAAAAGTAAAAGATACAACATACTAACATATGAAATATGTACTTGTTGTTATCGGAACCTTTTCGTTGGCCACTTTACTATCATGCTCGTCGTGTGGCCTTACCAGAGTTCCATTCACACTAATTGCTTCACCATTTTCAAGAAATGATGCCAAATGATTTGCCCTAGCTTGACAACCGGCGAACCTATTTCTGAGTAACGAGTCATAGTCCTTGAATTTTGACTTTTCAAATAAATAGAGATTGTAAATGGTGAGTGTATAGGATGGCATCGGAGGATCGGGAAGCTTCATTCGATCAATAGACATATTCCATAATATAAGTGGTGTTAAGGGATGAAAAAGAATGTTCATTGCATAAAATTACAAGCAAAATTGAGAAAATAATTGAAATCAAAAGGTGAACATGGAGGAATTTCTCCATTGGATTAGAAATTGTTTTTCTAATTGATTGATTTAGTTTGAGATATGTCTATCACTTCTTGTACTCAATATATATATATAAACACATAATAAAAACTCATTAGTGATTTTTAATGTCATTAAATCTACTACTTTATTAAAGAGGTAAAGTTCAATAATTTTGTCATTAATGAGTAAAAGTCTACAATATACATGAAATTAACCTGTTAAAACTTTAACCAAAAGGGAAATCGCATGCATATATCATTTTTGATACCTTATAAGTTTTTATTACTCCATATAAGTGGGTTTGAAAAAAGAATTATATGCATATCTTTTATATTTTTGCGTATCTTTAATATTTTTACCAAATCGGAAAAAAAAATATGAAGGGGAGTTTTAGAGTAACTGATAAAATTATTGTCATGTTATTAGGAAGTCACGAGTTCAAGTCATAGAAACAACCTCTGTCAGAAATGCAAGATAATGTTGCGCACAATAAAATTCTTGCAGTCCAGCCCTTCTCTGCAGTCCCTTATAGCAAGAAGCTTTAGTACACCGAGCTGCCCTTTTAGTATTAACATACTTCCATCGCCACATCTAACTGCCCTTTTAGTATTAACATACTTCCTCTGCCCCATTTTATATGTCGGCATTTTCTTTTTATCTGTCCCAAAAATAATGTCATATTTCCTTATATGGTAACTATTTAAAGATACAATTTTACTTTTATCCTTATTAGTCTCATTTAATTAAAGATAGTATTAATATATTTTTTAATAAAGGAAAATTGTCATTCCTTCTTAAACTTTGTGCCAGATCAAAATATGCCGCATAAAATACAACCGAGGAAGTATATCTTTTTGATGTGTTTTCAGTGTTACTCCAACCATTCTCTTTTACCTGTAACTAATTTCCTAATTGTATTTCTATTTTTACTTATCATTTTTGACATATCAAGAAAAGACAACTTCTTTTTTCCTATTTTACCCTTAGCATTAATTGTCTTTTCTCCAAATTAATTTTAAGATACAATATAAACATCATTTAATAGGAGTATTATGATAAAATAACTGTATGTTATTAATTATTTTTTTAGTAAATTTGTCAAGTTAAAATGTGACAAGTAAAATCTAATGAAGGAATTATCTTTTTGTTTATTAGAGAAACTTTTTGGGAATTTAAATTGTTCAAGAAGAGTAATATCATTCTAAAATTATAAGGTAAAGGGGTCTATATGTAATAGCTAGATCTTTTGGGGGCTAAAGTAATATTATCCTATTCATTTTTGTAGAAGATGATACTGCTCAAATACTGACCAACTACCAGAAAAGGAAAGAAATTGGCTCTTAATGCTACAGTATCCATCATCAATGGAGACATAATGTTAAGGGCAAAATTGGAATTTCATTATTTAGCTGTGAGAAAGTAAGATTTTTTTAAGCTATTGTTCAAAATTAATCTTGATGTATTACAAGTTTTATTTGCCTAAATTTTTTTGGGTAGTTTGCATTTTTTGCTTATTGTTTATTTAACCATATGTTATCAGTAATATATTTTAGCTTATCTTGGAAATTTGGGTAGAAAGAATTTTAAAAAATTGCTAATGATTTCATTTTTACAAATGTTATTTGTGTGTGTAAGACAACGAGCCTTGTCGTAACTAGTAAAGTTGTTGTCGTGTGACCATAATGTCATAGGTCCGAGCTGTGGAAAGAGGGGTCCACAGTGGTAAGACTGTGTATAATAGACCTTTGTGGTCCAATTTTTTCTTGGGACCCAGCACATAACGAGAGCATAGTGCACCGGACTGCCCTTTGTTTTTGTCTTTGTGTGTAGTAAATTTCTTAAAATATTTAGTCTTGCTTGGAAATTTGTTATTATCTATGAGAAGTATTTGTCTAAATTATTGTGGATAGTTCCCTCCATGTGATCAGGGGGTCACGAGTTTGAGCTATGAAAATGTGCTAAATATGGTATTTTTATTATTGCTTTTCTCTTCTCCTAGCTTGATGTAGTTTTCTGATTTCATGGTAAGCCGCACGAATGACTTGAGCTAAGTGACTCGACTAAATTAACACGTACTTCATTCATCATCTCAAAGAAGAAAAATAATTGTATTTTGACATTTCAGCAAAGGATTTTGTAGTCATAACGTCTGACAATACAAAGTGTTTATAGACATCATAATTTTGTGAACTCTATAATAAGAATTCAATTTTTGTTAGAGTTATTAGGGGTTACTTTACGCTAAACCTAACTTGGTGGCTACTCTACTCTAAACCCTTAATAAAGAGATTAATCATCTCCCGATAATTTCATAAACTCATTGAATATCACTCTCTTTTTGATAATCAAATATATAAAGAAGATCCATAAACCCTTGTTTTATGGAAATCAAATTCAAATATTTCTACGTTCAAGAAATATGTTATTAACAGCCTTCGAATTACAAAGAAAATCCATATCAAATCTAAATCTTCTTACATTCAAGAAATACGCTACTAACGACCCTTGAATTACAAAAAAAAATCATATCAAATTCAAATCTTTTTATATTCGAGAAATATGCTAAAAATTCATATCAAATTTAAATCTTTCTACATTCGAGAAATACGCTACTAATGATCCTCGGATTACGGAGAAAAATAAAGAAAGAAGAATCAAGGGAGTAACAGAATTATATCCATATCATTTATCAATAAAATTCTTATTTTTTCATATTTTATTTGCATTGTGACTACAATTTGTTTCTGTCACTGTAATATTTATTACAAACAGTGTTAACAAGATGAAAAAATAATACAATTTACTATTATATATAAGGGAGGATCTCAATTTTCAGTAGTCCTCACAAGGATTGATGATGTTCTTTTGCTAAATATTTTTATTTTTGTCCTTATTCTTTTTGGTAAGACCATTTCCATTTGTGTATTTGTAACTGATTTTTTCTTGCCATAGGTTGTCTTTTTATTAAAATTTCCTTCATTTTAAATTAATAATTATTTTTGCTCAAAAAACTTATCTAGAAATAACTTTTCACATAAAATTAAAGTTAGTAATAATTTTCAACTATACCTTTATAGTCACGGATGTTCACTTCTTCAAAAAGATATAGTACTCCCTCCGTTCTACAATAAGTTAATTGTTGAATTTATGCACACATGTTAAGAGAAAAAAACTAAAGACATAAATTTATCATGTTTTTTCATTTTTACCCTCTTCAAAAAGCAAAGACACATGATACATCACTCCCAGTGCACATTTAATAAAGGGTAAATTTGGAAAAAATTTTCAACATCTACCTTGAATTGTGAATCATTCACTTATTTTGAAACACTAAAATTACTCCAATAATTCACTTATTGTGAAATGGAGGGAGTATTAAATAGGATAACTTAATCAATAATAAATAGTACAATGCCTTTATTATTTTTCTTAGCAAACATGAAAAAGGATAAATCAATAATTAGAGTAGAATGAATAGAATACTTTTAAAGGGTGTTTAAAAAATTAACACAATAAGTAAATGGACTAAATGGAATAATCGGTTAATGTAATGTAATTATTATTTAATATCCTTATAGATTACGATTAAGTTAGTTTGTGTAAAGGTTCTAAATTAATGTTGTAACTATTTTTATAAATACTTGAAGTGATTGAAATACTTTGTTGTACTAGATGAAAACAATGAATTTTGCAACTCTTGTCACATGAAATTATAGGTGAAAATAAAATAATAAATATTAAAATAAATTTATTTATATTTATAACGGAAAAGTTTTGTACCCATAAATTCATTAAAATCAATATTTTTCTATTTTTAATCAGTATTGAATTTTAATTATTAAAATATTATCAGGTTATTTTATTGAATGGGCGTCTAAAGTTAAATTGATGACATTAATAGTTGTCATATATGCTGAGGGTTTAGCATCTTGCAATTTTTCAATCGACGGCACCGATGAAATTAACCTATCTCTTCGTTTCTTGAAGATTCTGGCGATAGCAGAGAACCACCAATCCGCTGCCGGTAAATTACTTGTGTCGGCCACTGTAAACACGTCCCAATGACCCTATCAATTTTTGCGACCCTATCAGATTCTGGTGCAATCGTCGTCTTTTTCTCTCTCACTTCTTGCGCCGACCACTAAAACGATAGCGGTTTTTTCGGCGACCTATCTCTGTGGCCCAACAACTACATCAGTTTTTGGTGAGTGACGTAAACTTTTGGCAATTTGATCGTCGCTTTTATTTTCTTCTCTTTTATTTTCTTTATAATCCTTTTTAGGTACTTCAAGTTCATATCCGCACTTCAGGTGGCAACATCAAGATTCTAGTGTCTAGCTCATTTTTTCGGCGACCAGCACATTCTCCAGTGACCAAGTACAGGGATGCGGTACCAGCAGTAAGGTAAAGTTGGTGGCAACAAATTCTGACGACCAATTTCTGCACCAATTTGCCAGAATTCGACAAAACGATCAGGAAAACGTCTTTCACTGTGTCTTCTCCCAGTATCAGATGCACTTATTTCAGTCTTCTCTAGTTTATTTTGTATATGCTTCTTGTCTCTTTTTCTATCCTGATTTCTTGTCTGTTTTAATTATTCCTATGGGATTATTGGTTACGGTTTCTCCATAACTTAGTAGGTGTTCGTTGCTTTTGAGTAGTATAGTACTTGTTATTTGTGAGTATCAATCCTTCTTACTGGTTTTTGTTTGCTGATTTAGCTATTTTTAGCCATACTCTATTGCTCATCGTGTTTTTTGGCTTTTTTTTCTTCATTTTCTTCTATTGTATCTTTTTGAGTGGTGGTTCGGGTGATAGATGATGGACTAGGGTCATGTCATAGGTTGAGGTCGGGGTTGGGGTCGAGACTAAGTTCTAGTCTTGGGTTGAGGGCGAGGGATAGTAGGGCTAAGTTAGATAAGGGTGCTTATAGGTTGAAAGTTGGGTCCTGGAACATAGAGACGCTTTAAGGTAAGTCTATATAGCTGGTGAAGATTCTTAGAAAATGGAGGGTTAGTATAGTGTGTGTCCAGGAAACTAAATGGTAGGCACTAAGGTGAGAGATGTGGATGGATATAAGTTATGGTACTCGGGTAGCATGAGACATAAAAATAAGGTAGGTATCTTAGTAGATGAAGAACTTAGGGATCAGGTAGTAGAGGTTAAAAGAGTCAGTGATAGGTTGATGTCTATTAAGTTGGTCATGGGAGGAACTACGGTGAACGCTATTAGTGTTTATGCTCTGCAATTAGGTTTGGACGAGGAAGAGAAGAAGGGCTTTTGGAGGTTTTGAATGAGATGGTGAGGGACGTCCCAAGCACCGAGAAACTTTTCATGAGAGGAGACTTCAATGGGCATATTGGGTCTTCATCAAGAGGTTATAATGATGTGCATGAAGATTTCAATTTTGGGTAGAGGAATAAAGGAAGTGCTTCTCTTTTGGATTTTTCTAGGGCTTTTGGGTTGTGGATAATGAATTCGAGATTTTCAAAATGGTTGGTAGTTCAGTGGCCAAGACTCAGATAGACTTTCAGCTCCTTAAGAAGGTTGGTAGAACACTATGTAAAGATTGTAAAGTCATACCTAGAGATAATATTTTGACTAAACATAGGTTGTTGGTGATGAACTTGATAATCAATAAGGGCTGAAAGAAAAGGAGTGTAAAGGTTTGGCCTAAGATTTAAGTGGGGTAGCTTGACTTTGGCTAATGCTTTGAAGATGGGGGAGTTGTTGAGAAGCAGGGGGCTTGGAAGAGTTGAGGGGATGTGGATAGTAGTGGGAGACAATTGTCAGTTGCATTAGGGAGATCGCTAGAGAGGTGTTAGTATCTTGAGAGGTCGCTTTGGCAAACATCAAGGGGACTAGTGGTGGAATAAAGAGGTTAAGAGAAAGGTGGATTCTAAGAAGGTGCCTTATACTAAATTGGTTGAGAACAAGAATGATCAAGAGAGGCCGATGAATAAGGAAGAGTATAAGCTACAGCTAGGTGAGAGGCTAAGTTAGTGGTTACAGTGGCTAAAATGATAGCTTTTGAGAGCTTGTATGCGGCTTTAAAGGAGAAAGACAGGGATAAGTGCATCAAGGTTGAGGATGCCCTCATTAAAAAGGTAGCAGTCCTATAATCATAAACTTTTGAATAAGGGGAACAAAGATTTCGTGTTTGAGGACTTAGAGAAATTTGAGGAGTGTCACGACTATGGTTATTTTAGGCATATTGAGGTTAAGGAGGGCAAGAGGGCTATTCGTTGGATGCGTCGAGGTAGGGCGATGGAGCCAGATGAGATTTCACTAGATTTTTGAAATGCACTGGCTAGGCAGGTTTGAAGTGGTTGACAAGGTTCTTAACATCATTTTTAGGGCGGGAAGGATGCCTAAAGCATGGAGGTGAAGTACAATGATTCCATTGTATAAGAATAAGGGAGACATCCAAAGTTGCAACAACTATAGAGGTATTAAACTGTTGAGTCATACTATGAAGATTTGGGAAAAGGTGGTAGAGTTAAGGCTGAGAAGAAGCGTGATTATCACTGAGAATCAGTTCAATTTCATGCTAGGTCGCTCGACTACAGAGGCTACTCACCTTGTTAGGAGATTAGTAGAACAGTTTTAGGAGATGAAAAAGGACTTTCACATAGTGTTTATTGATCTTGAGAAGGCTTATGATAGAGTTTCCAAGGAGATTCTCTGGAGGTGTTTGGAGGCTAGAGGGGTGCCTGTGGTGTACACTAGGTCAATTTAGGACATGTATGATGGCGTAAAGACTCGGGTGGGGATAGTAGGTAGAGATTCTAAGCATTTTTCAATTTTGGTAGGGTTGCATCAGGGTTTTACTCTTTGCCCTTTTTTATTTGCCTTGGTGATGAATGTTTTTACAAGACATATTCAAGAGGAGGTGCATTAGTGTATTTTATTTGCTGATAATGTGGTACTGCTTACAAGACTCGGGGAGGAGTTAATGATAAGTTGGAGATTTTGAGACAGACCATTGAGTCTAAAGGATTTCGGTTAAGCAGGACCAAGACGGAGTACTTGAAGTATAAGTTTAGTGATGTGTCGTAGGAGGCTGACATGGTTGTGAAGTTAGACTCTCAGGCCATGGTGAGATTGACGAGGATGTCACACATCGTATTGGGGCTAGGTGGTTTAAATGAAGGCTCAGTTTGGGAGTTTTATGTGATAAGAAGATGCCCTCGAAGCTTAAAGGGAAGTTCTATAGAGTGGCAGTCTGGCCGACTATGTTGTATGGAGAGTATTAGCCATTTAAGAACTCCCACATCTAAAAGTTGAAGGTGGCGGAGATGAGAATATTGCGATGGATGTGTGGCCATACTAGGAAAGATAAGGTAAGAAATGAGATTATTTGGGAGAGGTGGGAGTGGCCTTGGTGGAGGACAAGATACGAGAAGTAAGGTTACGTTGGTTCGAGCATGTGATGAAGAAGGGCTCTGATGCTCCAGTGCGGAGGTGTGAGACACTAGCTATGGATGATTTTAGGCGGGGTAGAGGTAGACAGAACAAATATTCAAGGGATGTGATTAGGAAGCTGTGGAGAATGCCGATTAGGGCAGAGGGTTAGGGGCTAAGAGTGTGTCGGTAACAATAGGGGAGCATTCTTCATTTGTGTTTGAAGTTTCTTGTTCGTGGTGTTGAGTGATGTCTATGATTTCGGATAGATAGTTTTAGTATTATCTTGTGACTGTAGTATTATCTTATGGCTAGTGACGTTAGTTTATTTTGCAAACTGTACTAGTTTTTATGCATTTATGTTTTGTGTTAGTTATACTGCTATCTGTCCTAAGCCGGGGGTCAGTCGGAAACAGACTCTCTACTTCATCTTAGGTAGTGGTATGATTTCCGTATACTCTACCCTGCCCAGACCCCTCTATGTGGGAATCCACTGGGTATGTTGTTATTGTTGTTGTTGTATCATGTTATTTTATAAAATATTAAATTACTTGTGGTCTCTTGTTATATTTTAATTCTCCTATAATACTTTCTTCCATACAAATAATTTTGAAAAAAAATTATCCAATTATGTGATTAAGAACTTTAGTAATTATAAAAAATTTTAATAAAATATATTTAATATATCGGTCATTAAATTATATTAATTATAAAGTAAATAATATAATATAAATTATATTTTAAAATTTAATTATTATCATTTATATGTAGAGTTGTTTGGATCTGAGCTTAGTACGGAATACGAATTTAATGAAACTGGCATTTACATATTCATAGAATACACCTTTCACTTCATTTAATACTTCACGTAATAATATTTTTTATAATTTTATAAATTACACAAAGAAATTAAAATAGTTAATTTTAATCTAATTAAAATGAAATGGATGGTGTATGAAATTTGGAAGGATATGCAATTATAAAAGCAGAAAACGAGGTGACACGTTGGGTAGGTCTACTGATAAAAGAGTTTGGGCGTCATGCAGATGACAAATGCTAGATGGCGTCATCTTTACACATTCACAGTTGAGGCAGTAGCAGTGTCGTTGTCAGAAATTTGAGGAAGAGTGTGCATATTTTCTTTTTAGTTGTGTTAAGAATGTACAAATTTAATATAGACGTATAATAGCTAATATTAAGCTTCTGTATACTATATAATCTTTTCATAAAAGATGTGCATCAAATCACCCTTTTTCTAAGATCATCCCTCCGCCAATGGGTATAATTATACCTCAACATCGGGTATTTACATTTGATCAATCAATTCAAGATATATACAATAATAACATACATAATATTACTCGTGGAGTTTGGAGAGGTAGTATGGACATGTACTTCTGCCTTGTGAAGATACAGAGGTTGTTCTCGATTGACTCTAGACTCTCGACTCAAGTAAAACATATAAAAAAAAATTAGGAATGTAAAACAAATAAAATAGTAAATCTGAAAATGGTAGCTACGACAAACAATGAATATAATAACTAAACTAAAAACAAACAAATTATTCTAATATAGAAGAATAAGATAGTATGAAATTAATAACAAAAATACTACTTAATAGGGAAATTAGACAACGCTCAGCCACCCACTAACCACATCCTTGATCTCCATATTTTTATATCTAGATCATATCCTCGAAAAGCTACAGATACCTAATCTAATCACCTTTACCAAGACCTCCTCAACCTACATCTACCTCTCCTTATACCCACTATTACAAGATAATATCTTTTATAAATTATTTTTGTTATCATGATTGAATTATCTTATATTCTTAATTCGTTAGAATTAAAATCATTTATGAGGGGTAAATATTCGGAACCAATAAGTATTTGTGTGATGATTAAGTGCTTCTTGCGAAAAATTGAATTGCACAATGTTTGCGAGTAGCTCTCTTTGACGTACTAAACGTATATAGGACTATCTCTACACTTAATATTACAATTTACAATGCAAATAAAGCTAACTACTTCAAGATATATACAACTTATAAGTGAGAAAAATGAATCAATAGACCTCCCAAGTTTCCAATTAAGAAAAGGGGACAAGTGGGTCCCGCAACTTGTCCCTTTTAAAAAAATTAAGTTATTTGAACAACTGGGACAGTTTTTCGACAACTACATTAGCTGTCTCAACAACTTCACACAGCTGTTGAACAACTTCTCCCAGTTGCCGAACAACTTTGCCTAGTTGTTGAACAACTTAGCGTAGTTGTCGAACAACTTTGATAGTTGTTGAAAAACTACTAGAAGTTGTCAAACAACTATCAAAGTTGTTCGACAACTGGGAGAAGTTGTTGGAACGAAAAAACTTTAAAAAAATCAGAAAAATTGTCCCTCCCACCTAATTTTAAAAACTTGAAGGATTCTCACTTAATTAGACAACTTATTTGTCCCTTTTAATCCAAAATCTTAGTAGTACTACTATAATCTTCTTGAGTAGCATAACTATGTTCATCCATATTTGGGCCCTAAAAGCGGGCCATCAAACCATTTGAGAAAGGCTACAGAGCCATCTATTTGGTAAATGGGTTTTTATGGGCCTTCTTTGGGGTCTCGAGGATTATTCTATGTTAATTGGAGTAAACGTAGGCTAAACCAACTATTAATATTTGAATATTAACTATGTAGGACTTAATTACCTGCATAACTCACTGCTAAATCAACTACCAAGCAATACGTTAATACATGCATAAATAATATATAGATTTCCACATCGATAATCCCTATAGGACAAAAATTTGCATAACTCTAATTGAGGCCCCTTTGTTATTTACTTTTGGCTTCTTAGGTTTAAGTGGGTAAACAGATGTAAAGAGAAAAGAAAAGGCTCTCACATCTAGTTTCCCTAGAAGCACCTTTTTAGAAGAAGGGTGCTATTGAAGCTACTCATTTACAGATTCGAACTATCTTTTATTTTGTTCCTCCTCAGAAACAAAAGCATGATCTGGGGAAGCCATTTCCTTTTCTTACAGTAGATAAAGAACAAGAAGAACACTGCAATTTTAAAACCAGGCTTTAAATCTAATAAACAAAATAAGAAATCATGAGAGAAAAAATGGAAAAACAAAGTGCAAAAAGACCTCACCAGTACTAGGATACAAAGGACGAGAGAGAGGGGAAGAAGGGCTATATGAAAAATGGAACGAATAAAGTAGATGCAGAGCACATCTATCAAATTTCTTTAAAAACACACCAGCTACATCACCGATGTTTCAAAATCAAGGAAACTTTTTGTCCTATTCAGAAAACAAATTCAAAGTGTGAGAGTATGATTGAGGTTGTCTTAATTGCATAAATTAGTTTGCCCTCTTAAATTTGTGTTCAATTAAAAGAAATATAAAATGAAGATTTTAAGAGGGAAAACCAAGTTACGCAGTTAAGACAACCTCAGTCCTACTCACACACTTTGAAATTTTTTTCTGAACAAGATAAAAAGTTGCCTTGATTTTGAAACGTCGGTGATGTAGCTAGTGTGTTTTTAAAGAATATTTGATAGATGTTCTCTGCCTCCATTGTATTCGTTCCATTTTTAATATAACCGTCCTTGCTCTCTCTCTCTCATCCTTTGTATCCTACTACTGGTGAGGTCTTTTTGCACTTTATTTTTCCCCTTTTGCTCTCATGATTTCTTATTTTGTTTTTGAAATTTAAAGCCTGGTTTTAAATTGCACTGTTCTTCTTGTTCTTCATTTCCTGTGAGAAAAGAAAATGGTTACCCCATCTTATGCTTTTGTTTCTGAGGAGGAACAAAACAAAAGACTGCTTGAATATAAAAAGAGTTTCTTTAACAACACCCTTTTTCTAAAGAGGTGCTTCTTGGGAAACTAGATGTGAGAGTCTTTTCTTTTCACTTTTCATCTATTTACCCACTTAAACCTAAGAAGCCAAAAGTAAATAATGAAAGGGCCTCAATTAGAGTTATGCAGATTTTTTTAATTTTAGGGATTATCCATATATTATTTATGCAGGTAGTAGCGTATTTTTTGGTAGTTAGTTTAGCAGTGAGTTATGCAGGTAATTAAGTCCTACATAAGTAATTCACTATGTTAATAGAAATATATGAATTTGAAAATAGTAGGCTTTGAAAATTTAAAAAATAATTCATTAGTTGAAAATTAAAAAATCATAGTTGAAAAGACCTAAAACATCTCTAATTATATCATAAATTTATATATTTCAAGTATATTTAAATATTAAATAAAATATAATAATAATTACAAGATAACTTATTATATTAGCAGTAGTAGTAGAACATACATATCTACTAATAATAATAATAAAATAAATAATGATAATAATAATAATAATAATAATAATAATAATAATAATAATAATAATAATACATCATTTACTATAAAAATATGTGGTTGATCTCAAATATTTTTTTTAATTCAATTATAACATTATAAGATAAATTTGCATTATATTTGCAGAAAGGTAAATTGCAAAGATAATTAAAAGTAATAATGTAATACCCCGAGATTCTAACCAATAGTGCCGCCATGACTCAAGCCCATGATAAATAAATTATAGTTTTTTTGGTTGTTTTTAGTTCAATGGTGATGTGTACTAAGGCTTTAAATATGTCCTAACGTTTGGGCAAATCAAAACATTCTTTACCGATTGAATTCTTGAGAAGGATTTTGGCATAGTCAATTTCAAATGACCATATCTCCCATTGTACTATGAATTATTGAGATCATGACCTACCAAAAGATAGATAATTGAATTATCTTTCCAACTATACCCATTTCATCAAAATCCTATATTAGAACAAAGAGTTATGCTTATTTTAATCCAGCATGCCAGCCTGGAAAATCTGTGACGACCTTTGGTGACGACTTGTCACAAGCCTGAAGACCCGTCACAAAATGTCATCACCTTAAGGCAGAAAGTCACAAAATCCACCCTTTTTGTGATGACAATTCGTGACGGCCTATCACGGGCCTGACAGCTTGCCACGGATGTCGTTAACTATTTTTTTCAGCAATTTCAAGTGTCTACCATGAGTTGGTATTTCAAGTGCTTTCAAGATATGTGTCAAGCTTTAAGCTTCCTTATGACAAATTGGATTATTGAGTATATTGATTCATGAGAATTGAGTTGTTACAATGAGTCTTGATATTTCCTCAAAGTTATTGATGTTTCCATGACTTAATGAATTGATGCATTTTGATAGTGAGAGCGATTGATTTGATTTGAGTCGAGTTAGGAATCCACAAATTGATTATGATTTGATAAATGAGAAAGAGATTTGATTTGGTCTTCATAATAGACCCTTATGATGTTTGTGGTGGATTTCCTAACGCGTTCTGAGCTTGTGTCTGGGATTAGTATTTAGCACCGAGCTAGAAATGTGGTATTTTCTCCAAAAATACGTGCCACCATAGGATTGATATTGATAATTGTGGGCCGAAGGCCGAGTATGAGATTAGTATTAGTATTAGTATTAGTATTAGTATTAGTATTAGTATTAGTATTAGTATTAGTATTAGTATTTGTATTAGTATTAGTACTAGTACTAGTATTAGTATTAGTATTAGTATTAGTATTAGTATTAGTATTAATATTAGTATTAGTATTAGTATTAGTATTAGTATTAGTATTAGTATTAGTATTTGTATTAGTATTAGTATTGTCTCATTGATTTCAATATTTATCTCAACTCAAATCTATATTAATTTTAAATATATATTGTATTTGAAAAATGTAAGGATAAGGATAAGGAAGGATAATAAATTAATCTTATTTTAATAAACATATGTGATATTTGAATTTTTATTTAAATGAAATCTGAATATAAATGAAATTCTATCACTTAGCCTTTATTACACATACTTCTCTATCATTAGCTTTATTCGTGAATTTATTTACTACATTTTTTAATTTTTCATTTAAAAAAATTATTCTTGATTTGATAACATTCTTTCGATATGCAGGAATGATATTACATTTTCAACTTATCTTTCTTTGTGAATGTTCAAGGTCCATCAATTTAAATTGATATAAATATCTCTTCTTTTCGATGATTCAATATGCGAAATAATATTATTTTTTTGGTAGAAAGGACATGCATTAATATAAAAGAGAACGCAGTTTATGTTTCAATTTTTGACGATTAGTCAGGGTTTTGAAAGGAATAGTTCTGGCCTGGACAGTTAAAATCATCAGTACAAGAGCTAATTGTTCTCTCAAAAGTTTTTGAGATGTCTGCTCAAACTACATCTTTTGCATATATCGGTGGAACTTCAAAAAGGGTAGTCTCCTGAAACCTGCTTACCCTTGCTCCATCTTTTGCTAGAGCATCCGCCACTCCATTTTGTTCTCTATAACAATGCTTGACTTTTGGATTCCTTTGCCTTTTTAATTTTGACTTGCATTCCTAAATCAAAGTATCATAGTGGAGGTTCCCGTTAGTTAACATAGATATAACTTCCAAGGAATCAATGTTAATTTCAATGGGGAGAAGATTATTTTGCTCTACCAGTTTTAATCCTTCAATGAGAACCATAAGTTCCATCATGTTGTTGGTAGTCCGGTGAATGTTTTTGTTAAAATCTAACACTCATCCTCCATTAGTGGATCTAACTACCCCTCCTATTTCACCCTTCCCGAGGTTTCTAAGGCAAGAATTATCAGTATTGAGCTTGAAGGTGTCGCTGGTGGGAGGATTCCACTTAACGTTAATGATTTAGTTTTGCTTGATTGGGGTATTCTTTTGAGTAAGATATTTATACTCAACAGTTTGGGAGTAAGCATGGTTAAAATTGGGATGGTCCCTTTTGTTATTGAAGGTATTGAAGTTCCTGGTGTTCCAGATTGTCTAGAGGCTGAAAGAAATAATGTCATGCCAGTGGATTAGTCTGTTGAATTGGAAATGTTGAAGAGATCTCCAGATAGTGTGCTAGTAAGAGGGTAGGAGACTGGTAATAGGAGGTTGTTTGGACTGGGTCATCTTATGGATAGTTTGTACTCCAAAATCTTTGAGGATGGGACACTCAAAGAAAATATGGGATTTGTCCTCCTGGTGATGATTGCAGATAGAACAACTAGTATTTTGTCTTACTCCTCTCTTGGATAGGTTGACGTTATTGGGGAACCTATCATGCTAGCTTAACCAAAGAAAGGTTTTGACTTTTTAGGGGATTTAGACTTCCATATCTAGTTGAAATTAGAGGAGTAATTGATCTCAGAGGTTTTGGCTATATGATTATAAGAACTTCTGCTAGAGAACAGACAATTACCAGTGAGATTCTAAATGAGCTCATCAGTATAGGTTTTGGGATTGGGGAAAACAGAGTTGGTGAAAGTTTGGATGAGATCCTCAGGGATTTTAATCGGAAGATCCTTGATATTCTAGTAGCCATTCCTCTAGACACTAGAGAGTTTAATGTCTTGGGAATGATAAGGAAGAAGGGCTTGGATGATGGAAAGAAGGAGTTCATAGTAAGGCATCCATCTGTCCTTCCAGAAGTTGATCTTGTCATCCTTATGGATGTTCCAAGAGGAGGTAGTTTTACAAATTTCCTAACCCACAAGGACACTTTTCCAAGTTCTAAAGTTGTTGGCTTTAAGGGATATGCCATGGGGGCTAATTTATTTTAAAGAATTTTTGCCCAGATATTCTTGGGATGCTTTAAAGTCTCCAGCTAGACTGGATAACATAGTGGTGTTCCTAATGGAAGCTTTCTGGAGGCCCAGGCCTCCATTAGCTTTAGCATTAGTCAAGGTTTCCCAATTTATTAGATGCATTTTCTTATTATCAAGGGTGGTGCCCCAGAGAAAGTTCTTTTGGGTTATGTCAATCAATTAGTGAATTTTAGAGGGGATCAAGATGAATTACATGACATGAGCGAGAATACTAGAAAGGGAGGACTTGGTAAGGGTGATTCTGCCAGCCATATTGAGGAATTTGGTTTTCCATCCAGCCAACTTAGTGTTGATATTGTCCAGGATGAATTGGAAATCTCTATTGCAAGGTTTTTTGTGGAAGACGGGAAAACTAAGATATTTTCCAAACTTGTCTTTGGATTGGATGCCTAAGATGTGAGATAAACTATCTTTGGTCTCCTGAGCACAGTTTCTAGAGAAGATTACTTTAGATTTGAGAGTGTTAATTTTTTGGCCAGAGTGGAAGGTGAAGCTGCTAAGAGTGGCTCAGATGGTTTCACGGTTTCTTTTATTAGCAACAACACACGGAGTTAGATCATCAGCAAAGAAAAGGTGAGAGATTTTGGGCCCTTTCTTACTGATTGAGATGGGAGTCCAATATCATATATCTCATCTTTTATCACAGGATCTGGAAGGTAGGGTTTTTTGGATAACTAAAAAATAATAAAATGTACCACTATTGCCTCCATAGCAGCAAAGTCTTCTGAATCATCCAATGAAAGTTAAAAGACTCTCTTCTCGGCTATAGCTCTTGGTGAATCTCTTCCTGAAATTCATGAAAATTCTACACCATCATTTTGACCTATTTTGTCATCATTCTCCTTTTCACATCTCTTTGTAGAAGTCATTATTGGATCATGCCCTAACAATTTAAGTGGTTGATCTAAGAATAGAGCATTTTTTCAGGTGCAACATGCAGTGGAAGCTCACCAAAGTCGGCATTTGCAGGCAAGTTGGAAGATCCAGGTAAGGATGGACCAACTTCCTTCAAAATAAACAAGATTCAATATGGATCATTTTGAAAAACCATTCTTCCCTAGCTATATGCAAGGAACATATTGATAATAATAGATATCACAATCTAGGTCCAGCTGCTAGGCTAGATAGTAACTCAAGAATCTCTTATCAATTCCCCTTTCTCAAGAACCCCCCAAAAATAAATAACATTCGAACAGAAAAAGTTAAACTCAGACACAATAAATATTGATTATATGAGAGGTTATACAAAGTGGGGTTTGTAAATATACTCAAATTTAGAACCAAAATTGGGAAAAAATTTGACTGACATGAATAAACACTCCAAATTGTAATCTCCAATTGGATTCACTCACATTTATTGCATTTTTCTTAAATCTTGGGTTTAAAATCCTTATGTTTTTTAGGGTTTTTGTGCTTTTCTCAGGTAATGTTACTTGAACAGTTACATTGTTTTGGCATTGAACTAATGAACTCTACGTGGCATAACAAACTAAAGAAAGACACAAAAGTTTTGTTTCCAACAGTTCAAGAAAGAATCTTTTGACATTTTGAAACAAAGAAATAGAGCCGCATTTGTTGAACTTTTTTGTCCCTACAGTTGAACTAAGAGTACCATGAGTGGACAAATCAGTCCAAGAAATATGGCTCTATTTCTTTGTTTCAAAATGACAAAAGATTCTTTCTTGAACTGTTTGAAACAAAACTTTTGTGTCATTCTTCAGTTTACTATGCCATGTAGAGTTCATTAGTTCAAGGACAAAATAACATAATTGTTCAAGTAATAATACCTGAGAAAAGCACAAACACCTTGAAAAAACTTAAGGATTTTAAACCCAAAATTTGAAAAAAAAAAACGCAATAAATGTAAGTGAATCCAAGTGGAGATTACAATTTGAAGTATTTATTCATGTCAATCAATTTTTTTCCCAATTTTGATCCTAAATTTGAGTATATATACAAACCCCACTTTGTATAACCTCTCATACAATCAGCATTTGTTGTGTCTGAGTTTACTTTTTTCTGCTCGAGTGTTATTTATTTTTTGGGGTTCTTAAGAAAGGGGAATTGATAAAAGATTCTTGAGTTACTATCTAACCTAGCAGTTGGACCTAGATTATGATACCTACTATTATCAACATGATCATTGCACATAGATAGGGAAAAAGGATCAGTGAAAATGATCCATCTTGAATCTTGTTTATTTTGAAGGAAGTTGGTCCATCCTTAACTGGATCTTCCAAGTTGCCTGCAAATGCCGACACTGGTGAGCTTCCACCGTAAGCTGCACCTGAAAAAGTTGCTCCATTCTTAGATCAACCACTTAAATTGCTAGGAAAAGATCCAATAATGACTTTTATAAAGAGAACTAAAAATGAGAAAAATGACAAAATAGGTCGAAATGATGGTGAATAATTTTTATCAATTTCAACAAGAGATTCACCAAAAGCTATAGCCGAGAAGAGAGTCTCTCAACTTTCATTGGATGCTTCAGAAGATTTTTTACTGCAGAGGCATTAGTGGTACATTTTTTTTTTGTTATAAAAAAAATTTGGTTATAAAAAAAAAAAAACTACCTGCCAGATCTCATGAAAAAATATGGTAATCAATTGATGTATCAGGATCTGAGTAAATCAAACCGTTTATATCAATTGGGTCAACTCATTTAGGAAGTTTTGTATTTATGTAAAGTATTTTTCTGCACCTTGGTTCTGAACATATTATACACATAAATTGAATTATTCTTGCATTGGTCTCTGTCTTCTCAATGAACAAAGAAAGAAGGTATTAAGGGATCATTTGGTAGTAGGCTTAGCAACGAGTTATGTAGGAATCCTACATAAGTAATTCCAAGTTTGATAGCTACTTAGGAGTTAATATAATGTATAAAATTAATATGTTGTTAGGTCTACCATTCCTTTTTAAACGAAAGTAGTACTTTTCTAAAATTAGACATCCTTAATAATAGCAAAAACCTCCACTCAAAGTGCTCTTAGTTCAACTGTAGGGACAAAACAAGCCAACAAATGTGACTCTATTTCTTTGTTTCAAAAGGACAAAAAATTCTTTCTTGAACTGTTTGAAAGAAAAATTTTGTGTCTTTCTTTAGTTTGCAATTCCACGTAAAGTTCATTTGTTCTATGCCAAAATAGGTTATTAAGTAACTGTTGAGAATATAATTAAATAGTAAAAGTGTATTCTCTCTAATAGTTAAACTTTTAGATGAGATGATCACACACTTCAACATGGTATCAGAGTTAGGCCTACCCAATTCATTGTTTTCAACGTTGAGTCCCCCATCTTACATTGCCTATGCTTCGGATGTCCATTATTGGCGTACAAGGAGAGGGAGGGGAGAGTCCCATATTGGTGGATTAAAGAGTCCTTAGTGTCTTTATATGATCTTAGGCAATCCTCACCTTATGAGTTAGCTTTTGATGTTGAGTTAGGTCCAAGGTTCATTTCATTATAATGGTATCAGATTCCATCATCTCTTTCTATTGCTTTCATGTTTGTTAATGTTAATTATAACGATTTCTTTTTATGAGTTCAAGTGTTAATTTTCTCAGAAAGATTTCTTTGAAAATATATTGCTGAATGTTTAATCTTAATCTTTGTATATGCTTTCATCGTCATCTTTAATGGTGTATGCTTATATATTTTATTTCATTTCGATGATGAATTAATCCCCTACGTCTCAAATTATTTTCAATAGATAACAAAAAGCATAATTTATTGAAGGGATATAAAATGCTTGAACTTAATCAGGTAAATATTTGTACAAAAAATTTAGGATAATAAAAACACTAATTAGTAGCTATTAGTTCATTTTGAGCTTAAAAAATAGATAATTTTATTTGATGTGATTATTTGACGTTAGTAATAGCATGTATGCTAAAATAAATTGATAATTGATATTTTATCAGTAAATAAAAGATATTTTCTAATAGCATTTGTGTATACTTAACATAAAATTATAAATTACATTTGAGGCAAAGTGATAGATGAGGGGAAAAATAAGAGATATGGTGGTTGAGATGGGGTAGGGGTGAGATAGGTAGGTAGGGTAGGCGGGGTGGTGGTGTAGGTAGGGGATTAGAGTTGTGGAGTAGAAAAAAAGATTCTTAAAAGATAAAAAAAATTATTTTTCTTGGGAGTTAGGATAGAAGGGTGAAAAGATTGTTTTTTTAGAAAAAAATCAAAAATAATTTTTTTTGTGTATGTATTAGGTAGGGTGTCGAATGGGTAATGGGAAGTAGAGGTGGGTGCAATATAAAATTTTGTTTTAAAGAAAAATAAAATATTTTTTTGTTGGTGGAGGGTAGCTTGGGGATAAGAGATGGGTGATGTAAGAAAAATATTTTACAAAAACTCTGATAAAGTAAAATATAATAAAAACTAGAGAGGCGGGGTGGTGGCTGTAGGGTAAGGCTAGGAGGTGGGTGTAGTATTTGGTGGGGTGGTGATTTTGAGAGTGATTTGAGAGATCTTAATTAAATTAACTTAGCAGATACAATAAGATGTATAAATAAAATAATTAAAGATATTAATCATAAAATTGATCATTGTAAAAATAATGAGCAATAGAACAATATCTGAAAATTTAAAATAAACTAATAAATTTTATGCACTTAATTTTTGAATTGAGTCTAAATGAAATTTAAGATTTGAAATTAGAAGTTCTATAATTGATACAAGTAAGTACTTTTAGTGTTTGAAATGCAATTGAAGAAATCTTAGGAGTGTCGCGATTATGGTTATTATAGGCATATCAAGGTTGGGGAGGTCAAGGGAGCTATTCGCAGGATGCAACGGGGTAAGGCAATGGGGACAGAAGAGATTCTTGTGGATTTCTGGAAGAGCAATAGTGGGGTAGGTTTGGAGTGGTTGACAAGGTTATTTAATAGTATTTTTAGGGTGACGAAGATGCCTGAAGAGTGGAGGTGAAGTACTATGATTCCAGTGTATAAGCACAAGAGAGACATCCAGAGTTGCAACAACTATAGAGGTATTAAGTTGTTGAGTCATACTATGAAGGTTTGGAAAAGGGTGGTAAAGTTGAGGATGATAAGGATCGTGACGATCTCTGAGAATCAGTTCGGTTTCATGCCAGGGCGCTCAGCTTCTGAGGCCATTCACCTTATGAGGAGATTAGTGGAGCAGTTTTGGGAGATGAAGAAGGACTTGAACATGGTGTTTATTGATCTTAAGAATGCATATGACAGAGTTTCTAGGGAGATTCTGTGGAGGTGCTTAGAGGCTAGGGAGAGGCCCATGGCGTACACTAGTTCGATTCAGGATATGGATGATGGGGATTAGACTCATGTAAGGATGGTATGTGGAGATTCAGAGCACTTTCCAATTTTGATAGGGTTGCACCAAGGATAGACTCTTAGCCCATTTTTATTTTCCTTTGTGATGGATGTTTTGACGTGACATATTCAAGAAAAAAGTGCCTTGGTGTATATTATTTGCAAATGATGTGGTACTGATTAACGAGACTCGGAGAGAATTTAATGATAAGTTAGAGATTTGGAGACAGACGCTTGAGTCTAAAGGATTTTGATTAAGTTAAACCTAGACAAAGTACTTGGAGTATAAGTTCAGTGATGTGTCGCAGGAGGCTAGAGTGGTTGTGAAGATGGACTCTCAGGCTATTCATAAGAAGGAGAGTTTCAAGTATCTAGAGTCTATGATTCAGGGAAATGATGAGATTAACGAAGATGTAACGCATCATATTGGGGAAGGGTGGTTGAAATGAAGGCTCACTTTGGGACTTCTATGTGATTAGAAGGTGCCCTCAAAACTTAAAGGTAAGTTCTACAGAGTAGTAGTCCGGCCGTCTATGTTGTATTTAGCGGTGTGTTGGCCAGTTAAGAACTCCCACATTTAAAAATTTAAAGTGGCGGAGATAAGAATATTACGATGGATGTGTGGACATACCAGGAAAGATAAGATGAGGAATGAAATTATTTGAGAGAAGGTGAGAGTTGCTTCGGTGGAGAACAAGATGCAAAATGTGAGGTTATGTTAGTTCGGCCACGTGATGAAAAGGGGCTCTGATTCTTCAGTGCGGAGGTATGAAATACTGGTTATGGATGGTTTTAGGTGGGGCAGAGGTAGACCGAAGAAATATGAGCGGGACCGAACACATAACGAAATCCTAGTGCATCGGTGTGCTATAACTTATGGTTTTGGAGGTAGGACCAGGGTTCGACTATGTTTTGAGCCAAAAATGGACTGGGGGCTCCCAGGCAGGCTAAAGAGTAAGGGAGTGTGGACCTTTCGGGTCGGCGGGACCGTTTGGGTGGTCAAACGAGATGAAATGATGCAAATAGACCATTTTGGGTCGTTGGGGTCGACAAGGCCGTGTGGGTGGTCAAATGGGCTAAACGATGGAAACAGACCATTTTCAAGCCAAATCAGTGTGTTATAGCTTATGATTCTTAGGGTGGGCCTAAGGCCCAGACGTGTTTTGGATTAAAAATCAAGTAAGGGCTCCCAGATAGGCTAAGGAGAGAGAGTGTGTGGTCTGTTGGGGTCGGCAGGGCTGTTTGGCTGGTCGAACAGGCAAAACAGCATAAACGGGTAATTTTCTGGCTAAATCGGTGAGCTATAGCTCACAGTTTTGAGGGTGGGCTTGGGGTTCGAGCCTGTTTTGGGTCAAAAATTGGTCGGGGGCTCCCAGAAAGAAGAGGAGCAGGAGAATGTGGGTCATTAGGTTCGATGGGGCTGTTTGAGTGGTCAAACGAGCTGAATGGCGCGAATGAAGCATTTTTAGGCCAAATCGGTGTGTTATAGATCATAATTTTGGGAGTGGGCCTAGGGCTCGAGCGTGTTTTGGGCAAAAAATTAACTGAGGGTCCTAGGCAGAATGAGGAGCAGGGAAGTGTGGGTCGTTGGGGATGGATTTGAGTGGTCATACGAGTGAAACGGCACGAACGAACTATTTTCTGGTCAAATTGGTGTGATATAGCTCACGGTTTCAAAGGTGAGCCCGGCGCCCAGGCATGTTTTAGGTTGAAAATTAACCGGAGGCTCCCAGGCATGCTATGGAACAAGGGTGTATGGGTCTTTGGGGTCGGCAGTGGTTGGTAGGGCTATTTGATTGGTCAAACAGGCAAAAGGGCGCGAACAAACCATTTCTGAGAAAAATCGATGTGATATAGCCCACGATTTCGAAGGTGAGTGAAGGGACTAGGCGTGGTTTAGGTTAAAAATCGATCGGGGGCTCTTAGGAAGGCGGAGGAGCGGGGAAGTATGGGTGGTTGGGGTCGACGGGGCCGTTTAGGGGGTCAAAAGGGTGAATCAGCATAAACGGGCTATTTTTGGGCTAAATTGGTATGCTATACCTCACGGTTCTGAGAGTGGGCTAGGGTTTGGTCATATTTTTTGGTCCAAATATCAATCAGGGGCACCCAGGCAGGTTAAGGAGCGAGGAAGGCAGGGTAATTTGGGTCGACAGGGCTGTTTGGGTTATCAAACAAGCAAAACTATGCCAACGGGCCATTTTTAGGGCCTAATCGGTGTGCTATAGCTCATGGTTCTGGGGTGTGCTCGGGGACCGGGCATGTTTGGGCCAAAAATCGATCGGGGGCTCCAAGGCAGGCTGACAACTGAGGAAATGTGTGTTGTTGGGGACAATGGGGCTGTTTAGGTGGTCAAATAGGCAAAACGACATGAACGGGCCATTTTTAGGCAAAATCGATGTGATATAACTCACGGTTCTGAGGGTCCCACTCGAGTCCCAACTATATTTTTTCCAAAAATTTCTCGAGGCCATTTGGGTTGTCAAACGGGTGATACGGAGTGAATGTGTTATTTTCAGACAAATCATTATGCTATAACTCATGGTTTCGAGGGTGGGCTCAGGTATCAAGTGTGTTTTAGTCTAAAAATTGATCGTACGCTCCCAAGTAGGCCAAGGAGTAAGGGAGTATAGGTCAGTGGAGTCAGTGGGGCCGTTTGGGTGGTCAAACGGGCGAAATGGCATGAACGGACCATTTTTAGGCCAAATCGGTGTGTTATAGCTCACGATTCTGGGCGTGAACCCAGGGTGTAGGTGTGTTTTAGGCTGAAAATAGACCAGAGGAACCTAGGCAGGCTAATATGAGGAAGACTGTGGGTTGTTAGTGGTGATGGGCCATTTGTGTGATTAAACGGATAAAACGGTGCGAATGGGCTATTTTTTGGCAAAATTGGGGTGCTATACCTCACGGTTCAGAGGGTGTGCCCATGGCCCAAGCATGTTTTTGACTGAAAATTAATCGCGGCTCCTAGGTTGGCTGAAAAATGGGGAGTGTGGGCCGTTGGGGTCGGCGTGGCCATTTGGGTTATTAAACAGGCAAAATGATGCGAATGGGCCATTTTTGGGCCAAATCGGTGCGTTATAACTCATAATTCCGGGGGTTAGCCCATAGCCCAAATATGTTTTGGGTCAAAAATTGATTGAGGGCTCCCGGGTAGGCCTAGGAGCGGGGAATTGTGGGTCATTGAGGTCAGTGTGCCATTTTTGGGCCAAATTGGTGAGCTGTAGCTCACGATTTCGGGGTGGTCCTGGGCATGTTTTTGGTCAAAAATCAACTGGGGGCTCTCAAGTAGGCTGAAAAGTAGAGAAGTATGGGTCGTAGGGGTCAACAGGGCTGTTTGGATGGTCAAACAGGAATATCAATGCGAATGGGTCATTTTCAGGCATAATCGGTGTGCTATAGCTCACATTTCTGGGTGAGCCCAGGGTTCGGGCGTGTTTTGAGTCGAAAATTGATCAAGGCTTCGTAGTAGACTGATGAATGGGAAAGTGAGTCATTTGGACCTGTGGGGCCATTTGGATGGTCAAACATGCAAAACATCAAAAACATGCTATTTTTTGGGCCAAATAGACGTGCTATAACTCACGGTTTTAGGGGTTGGCTCGGGGCTCAAGCGTGTTTTGGTCTGAAAATCGACTAGAGGCACCAAAGCAAGCTTAAAAGTGGGATAGTGGGGGTCATTGCGGTCGGCTGGGCTATTTGGGTGGTCAAACTAGTGGAACAACGCAAATAGGCCATTCTTGTGCAAAATCAGTGTGCTATAGCTCATGGTTCTGGGGATGGGCCCAGTGACCGAGTATGTTTTGGGAAGAAAATAGACCAAGTGCTCCCAGGCAGGCTGAGGCAAAGGAGAGTGTGGGTTGTTGGGGTCAAAAGGGCCATTTGGTTGGACACAATGGGGAAATGTGGATCCAGACCAGTCGTATCACTTTATGGCAAGTATCATAAACTGATCCAAGTGGAAGATTAACCATAGGAATACCACGTACTTGTTATCATAATGTGTAACGAAATACAATTAAAAAAATCATGAGGAAAATGGGTAATAAATGTTCCTGTGTCCACGATGCAGCTACCGCTCGTGGTAAAATTTCTGAAATTCCTAGACAATGATGGGAACATCGGGACTTCCTTATCGTTAATAAAAACTTTATAAAGGTTGATGAAGAAAACGGAAGGGAATCTAAAATCTTGTAATAGCATTCCTAATGCTGTTTTCTTAAATGGCATTGTGTGGAAGCTAAGTGTTGATCCTTTTGTGGAGAGAGCTCCCGGTAGGCACATGGATATTATGTCTGCTTCAAATTGCGATGCTAAAGAATTGCCACCACTCATTACGTCCGGGGCCAGCAATTTCAGAAAATTGACCACTAAAAGGCTTTCCATGAGTTTGATCTTTGCCACATCCAAAAACAATGCTTACCTGCTTTCGGTCTAAAACAAAAGTAATCACGTTGTGTGTAATCCAGCCTCTTGTTCTTGATCCATCGACGTATTTGTAATCATACATACACGTATTACCATACAGACTACAATCATATTCCTTATTCGTGATTTTACAGTTTCTACTTTCTACAAGGGCAATCGAGCTTTCGATATGTTTTTGAATTAGTTGAAACATATAAAGGATTATTTATCTGTTTGTAACATCCATTTGCATTACATGGTCCACATTTCCACCAAACTAAATCACTACCAGTGAGTAAAAGATGCACCAATATGAGTTGTGGTGCTGTGGATGGCTGCTCCACCCTTAACTAGAGGTTCCTTATAAGTTTTTATTACTCCATATAAGTGGGTTTGCAAAAAGAATTATATGTGTATCTTTTATATTTTGCGTATCTTTAATATTTTCATCAAATCAAAAAAAAAATATGAAGAGGAGTTTTAGAGTAACTGATAAATTATTGTCATGTGATTAGGAAGTCACGAGTTCAAGTCATAGCAACAGCCTCTGTCAGAAATGCAAGATAATGTTGCGCACAATAAAATTCTTACAGTCCAGCCCTTCTCCGCAGTCCCTTATAGCAAGAGGCTTTAGTACACCGTGCTGCCCTTTTAGTATTAATATACTTCCACCGCCACATCAAGCTTCCCTTTTAGTATTAACATACTTCCTCTGCCCCATTTTATATGTCGGCATTTTCTTTTTGTCTGTCCCAAAAGGAATGTCATATTTACTTATTTGGTAACTATTTAAGGATACAATTTTACTTTTATCCTTATTAGTCTCATTTAATTAAAGATAGTAGTAATATATTTTTTAATAAAGGACAATTGTCATTCCTTCTTAAACTTTGTGCCCGATCAAAATATGCCGCATAAAATACAACCGAGGAATTAGATATTTTTGATGTGTTTTTAGTGTTACTCCCACCGTTCGCTTTTACTTGTCACTAATTTCCTAATTGTATTTCTATTTTTACTTATCATTTTTGACATATCAAGAAAAGACAACTTCTTTTTTCCTATTTTACCCTTAGCATTAATTGTCTTTTCTCCAAATTAATTTTAAGATACAATATAAACATCATTTAATAGGGGTATTATGGTAAAATAACTGTATGTTATTAATTTTTTTTTTAGTAAACGTGACAAGTAAAACCGAACGAAAGAATTATCTTTTTGTTTATTAGAGCAACTTTTGGGGCATTTAAATTGTTCAAGAAGAGTAATATCATTCAAAAATTATAAGGTAAAGGGGTCTATATGTAATAGCTAGATCTTTCGGGGGCAAAAGTGATATTATACTGTTCATTTTTGTAGAAGATGATACAACTCAAATACTGACCAACTACCAGAAAAGGAAAGAAATTGGCTCTTAATGCTACGGTATCCATCATCAATGGAGACATAATGTTAAGGGCAAAATTGGAATTTCATTATTCAGCTGTGAGAAAGTGAGATTTTTTTAAGCTATTGTTCAAAATTAATCTTGATGTATTACAAATTTTATTTGCCTGAATTTTTTTGGGTATTTTGCATTTTTTGCTTATTGTTTATTTAACCATATGTTATCAATGTTGTATTTTAGCTTATCTTGGAAATTTGGGTAGAAAGAATTTTAAAAAATTGCTAAAGATTTCATTTTTACAAATGTTATTTGTGTGTGTAAGGCAAGGAGACTTGTCGTAACTGGTAAAATTCTTGTCGTGTGACCAGAAGGTCATAGGTCCGAGCTGTGGAAAAAGGGGTCCAGAGTGGTAAGACTGTGTATAATAGACCTTTGTGGTCCAGTTTTTTCCTGGGATCCAACACATAATGGAAGCTTATTGCACCGGACTACCCTTTGTTTTTGTCTTTGTGTGCAGTAAAATTCTTAAAAGATTTAGTCTTGCTTGGAAATTTGTGATTATCTATGAGAAGTATTCGTCTGAAATATTGTGGATAGTTCCCTCCATGTGATCAGGGGTTCACGAGTTCGAGCTATAAAAATGTGCTAAATATGGTATTTTTGTTATTGCTTTTCTCTTCTCCTAGCTTGATGTAGTTTTCTGATTTCATGGTACGCCACACGAATAACTTGAGCCAAGTGACTCCACTAAATTAACACGTACTTCATTCATCATCTCAAAGAAGAAAAATAATTGTATTTTGACATTTCAGCAAAGGATTTTGTAGTCATAACGTCTGACAATACAAAGCGTTTATAGACATCATAATTTTGTGAACTCTATAATAAGAATTCAATTTTTGTTAGAGTTATTAGGGGTTACTTTACGCTAAACCTAACTTGGTGGCTACTCTACTCTAAACCCTTAATAAAGAGATTGATCATCTCCCGATAATTTCATAAACTCATTGAATATCACTCTCTTTTTGATAATGAAATATATCAAGAAGATCCATAAACCCTTCTTTTATGGAGATCAAATTCAAATATTTCTACGTTCAAGAAATATGTTATTAACGGCCTTCGAGTTACGAAGAAAATTCATATCAAATCTAAATCTTCTTACATTCAAGAAATACGCTACTAACGGCCCTTGAATTACAAAAAAAAATCATATCAAATTCAAATCTTTTTACATTCGAGAAATACGCTACAAATTCATATCAAATTTAAATCTTTCTACATTCGAGAAATACGCTACTAATGGTCCTCGAATTACGGTGAAAATAAAGAAAGAAGAATCAAGGGAGTAATAGAATTATATCCATTTCATTTATCAATAAAATTCTTATTTTTTCATATTTTATTTGCATTGTGACTGCAATTTGTTTCTGTCACTGTAATCTTTATTGCAAACAGTGTTAACGATATGAAAAAAGAATACAATTTACTATTATATATAAGGGAGGATCTCAATTTTCGGTAGTCCTCACAAGGATTGATGATGTTCTTTTGCTAAATATTTTTATTTTTGTCCATATTCTTTTTGTTTAGACCATTTCCACTTGTATATTTGTAACTGATTTTTTCTTTCCACAGGTTGTCTTTTAATTAAAATTTCCTTCATTTTAAATTAATAATTATTTTTGCTCAAAAAACTTATTTAGAAATAACTTTTCACATAAAATTAAAGTTAGTAATAATTTTCAACTACACCCTTATAGTCACTGATAATCACTTCTTTAAAAAGATATAGTACTCCCTCCATTGCACAATAAGTTAATTGTTGAATTTCGGCACACATATGTCACACCCCTGTTTTTCACCGCATCCGACCCCGCTAGGGAGTTGGTTTTGGAGAAAACGGTTTTTCCGATTAAAGCGACGTTTTGAAAAGGATTACTTTACTTACAGAGTCGCCACTTGGAATTGAGTTTGGGTGTTCCAAGTCACCTTATTGAATCCCTATTCAAAAGGAAATGACTCTTCAATTTTTTATTTTTTTCGTCTGCGAACTAGAAATCTGGATAAGGAATTCTGTTGACCGAGGGAAGGTGTTAGGCACCCCTCGAGTCCCGTGGTTCTAGCACGGTCG
The DNA here is from genome assembly GCF_002878395.1 of Capsicum annuum. Classification (NCBI taxonomy): domain Eukaryota; kingdom Viridiplantae; phylum Streptophyta; class Magnoliopsida; order Solanales; family Solanaceae; genus Capsicum; species Capsicum annuum. The sequence continues at coordinate 1,428,764 of NC_061117.1, forward strand.
CTTTAATGACTTACGTCTGGCTTAAATTATTTTTTTTTTTTTTGGATTTATAATATTTGTTAACCTAAAAGTTGTTTGCCTCCCGCTTTTAGTTTATTTTGAAATTATTTATTATATTGACGTGTGGCTTACCGATAGTAGTACTTTTCGGCCTCACCACAAATTTTGGCACGTTTCTCTCGCCTTTACGACATTTATAAGTCGTCCCTATTTTCCTAATCTAAATAAGAACCTAACGGGTTTAAAACCTCCCCAACCCAATTCAATTGGCTTCAAATGGTAAATTAATTTAATTATGACGAGTGGTCGGTAGCAGGGCTTTCCAACTTCATCGTCAATTTTTGCTTGTATGTTAAAACTTAATTTATTTGAGATTAGGAACCTAACCTGTTCTTTTATAAGTCCGCTTCCTTGCAAATGAGTTCTCTCTCTCTCTTTTTTCAATAGCAACGAGTCTTGAATAAATTCGGAACTCATCTTGTACTTTTCACGTTAACTAATGATTGGGCCTTAAGCATATTTAGAGAAGAATGTAAAAGTAAAGATAATTAGAAACTCGTGATGTCTCTGTCATAATGAACTATGCATTCAATGACTCAGGTCCTACCCAAAGAAAGTAAAGTGAGAACAAGCATTTGAACCATATTTAAACAATTCCATATAAAATCATGATCAATACTAGTAACATTAAAAATTAAATAGTGACATAGTTAATGGACTCCTTTTCAGATGTCTATTTAATAATGGCAAATTGAATTAGACAAGCTAAAATGGAAAGGGGATTTTCTTGCCAAAAACTTCAAAGGCTAATAAAATTCTAACTTAAAATAGTAAGGTTAACACACTGTAAGAAAAGATCTTAGTAACTGAAATTTTAAATAAACTCATAGACAAACATGATTAAAAGAACTTTACGCCAAAAACATAATTTGAATTAGACAGTAACTTAGATTGAAGTGCCAGAAAGCGCATATTATGACACCAACTTTAATTTAAATTTAACTATACAAAAATATAAAAATACTCCCGAATCATATTATAGCATCGAAGATTCATAACTCGTTAACACATGTGAAATTTGAGCAACTTAGTAATGCTAGAATCAAGTCTCGTATAATCTCAATGTACGTTATCTCTTGTGAAAATAATTAACAACAAAACAACGGAGAGCGACATAAAATCAAGAATCAAACCCCAAACTTTAACTTGTTGTCTACTTGTTATGTCGCTAAACTAAATAGTGGTTTCGAGCAATTTTTACTCGAAATAATCAATTAATTAACAATATAATCAAACTTTATATTAACAGAAAATGAAACGTCGAGATGTAATGCTAATCATGTAAACTTTTATTATGATCCCAAATTTCCTACAATACTCGTAGGTAAGAGGATTTGATTATTTAATTCATTCAAATAACTTAGAAATTACAAACAAAATATAAGTAAAGAATGGGCCTTTACGTTGGAGACCTCGATGACAAACAAAACAACCGAACGGAAACCTCGAGTAGACCAAAACTCAACTCACAACTCTTTTTCCTCTCTTTTTTTTCTAATCTTTTTCTTTCTTCTGTTTTTTTTTTTTTTTTGCTAATTCTTGCTTTTTGTTTTGTTTTCCGTGTGTGTGTTTTTGTTTTTAAGTGCATGTGTGCATGTCCCTTCAGATAGTGTATGTGTGCATGTGTTTATATAGTGTATGTGTTTGTGTCGTGTGTGTGGGAAAGTGGGGGAGGTTAATTAGGATTGGGAATTGTGGGTGGTTTGGGTAGTTTAGGTTTCTTTATATATATATATATATTTTATTATTATTATTATTAATAAGATAAAAATAATTAAAAACTAATAAAATATAACATAAGCTAATAACTAGTCTTGGGAATATGATTAAGAAAAATTAATATCACACCATTCTTTATTAAAAATTGAAAGAAGAAACAAATATAATTTAGAAAAAAAAAAAAATTTCTAAAAATAAATAAATAAACAAATAAAAACTAAAAAATGAAACTTATTTAAAATGTGACTCTATTTTTGTAGTCTTTTTTCAAAATTTTTAAAAATAAATTTAGTAAAAAATAAGTTAAATTTAGAATATCTAATTTGGACCCTAAAACGAAATTGAACACTAAATGGCAAAAACACTTAGGTTTGGTAAAAAAAATTAGGTCTTTACAACATGTTAAGAAAAAAAAAGCAAAGACATAAATTTATCATGTTTTTTTATTTTTACCCTCTTCAAAAAGCAAAGACACATGATACATCACTCCAAATGCACATTTAATGGAGGGTAAATTTGGAAAAACTTTCCAACATCTACCTTGAATTGTGAATCATTCACTTATTTTGAAACACTAAAATTACTCCAATAATTCACTTATTGTGAAATGGAGAGAGTATTAAATAGGATAACTTAATCAATAATAAATAGTACAAAGCCTTTATTATTTTTCTTAGCAAACATGAAAAAGGATAAATCAATAATTAGAGTAGAATGAATAGAATATTTTTAAAGGGTGTTTAAAAAATTAACACGATAAGTAAATGGACCGAATGGAATAATTGGTTAATGTAATTTAATTATTATTTAATATCCTTATAGATCACGATTAAGTTAATTTGTGTAAAGGTTCTAAATTAATGTTGTAGCTATTTTTATATATACTTGAAGTGATTGAAATACTTTGTTGTATTAAATGACAACAATGAATTTTGCAACTCTTGTCACATGAAATTATAGATGAAAATAAAATAATAAATATTAAAATAAATTTATTTCTATTTATAACTGAGAAATTTTGTAACCATAAATTCATTAAAATCAATATTTTTCTATTTTTAATCAGCATTGAACTGTAATTATTAAAATATTATCTTGTTATTTTATTGAACGGGCGTCTCAAGTTAAATTGATGACATTAATAGTTGTCATATATGCTGAGGGTTTAGCATCTTGCAATTTTTCAATCGACGGCGCTGACGAAATTAACCTATCTATTCGTGTCTTGAAGACTGTGGCGATTGCAGAGAACCACCAATCTGCCGCCGATAAATTACTTGTGTCGTCCACCATAAACACGTCCCAACGACCCTATCAGTTTCGGCGACCCCATCAGATTCTGGCGCAATCGTCATCTTTTACTCTCTCGCTTCTTGCACCGACTACTAAAACGATAGCGGCTTTTTAGGCGGCCTATCTCTGTGGCCCAACAACCACATCAGTTTTTGGTGAGTGACGTCAATTTTTGGCAATTTGATCGTCGCTTTTATTTTCTTCTCTTTTATTTTCTTTATAACCCTTTTCAGGTATTTCAAGTTCAGATCCGCACTTCAGGAGGCGATATCAAGATTTTGGTGTCTAGCTTATTTTTTTGGTGACCAGCACATTCTTCGGCGACCATGTACAGGGATGTGGTACCAGCAGTAGGGTAAAGGTGGTGGCAACAAATTCTGACGACCAATTTCTGCACCAATTTGCCGAAATTCGAAAAAACGATCAGGAAAACGTCTTTCACTGTGTCTTCTCCCAGTATCAAGTGCATTTATTTCAGTCTTCTCGAGTTTATTTGGTATATGCTTCTTGTCTCTTTTTCTATCCTGATTTCTTGTCTGATTTTTTTAATTATTCATGTGGGATTATTGGTTATGGTTTCTCCGTAACTTAGTAGGTGTTCGTTGCTTGTGAGTAGTATAGTAATTGTTGTTGCTTGTGAGTATTAATCCTACTTACTGGTTTTTGTTTGCTGATTTAGCTGTTTTTAGTCATACTCTTTTTCTCATCGTGTTTTTTAGCTTTTTTTCTTCATTTTCTTTTATCGTATCCTTTTGAATGGTGGTTGGGGTGATAAATAATGGACTAGGGTCATGTCATAGGTCGAGGTCGGGGTTGGGGTCGAGTCTAGTTTTTAGTCTTGGGTTAAGGGCGAGGGATAGTAGGACTAAGTTGGATAAGGGTGCTTATTGGTTGAAAGTTGGGTCCTGGAACATAGAGACGCTTCAAGGTAAGTCTATAGAGCTGGTGAAGATTCTTGAAAAATAAAGGGTTAGTATAGCGTGTGTCCAGGAAACTAAATGGTAGGCACTAAGGTGAGAGATGTGGATGGATGTAAGTTATGGTACTCGAGTAGCATAAGACATAGAAATGGGGTAGGTATCTTAGTAGATGAAGAACTTAGGGAGCAGGTGGAAGAGGTTAAAAGAGTCAATGATAGGTTGATGCCTATTAAGTTGGTCATGGGAGGAACTACGGTGAATGTTATTAGTGTTTATGCTCCATAATTAGGTTTGGATGAGGAAGAGAAGAAGGGTTTTTGGAGGTTTTGAATTAGATGGTGAGGGGCATCCTGAGCACCGAGAAACTTTTCATGAGAGGTGACTTCAACGGGCATATTTGATCTTCGTCGAGAGGTTATGATGATGTGCACAGAGATTTCGATTTTGGGTAGGGGAATAAAGAAAGTACTTCTCTTTTGGATTTTTCTAGGGCTTTTGGGTTGTGGATAACGAATTTGAGATTTTCAAAACGTTTCTTAGTTCAGTGGCCAAGACTCAGATAGACTTTTAGCTCCTTAAGAAGAGTGATAGAACACTATGTAAAGATTGTAAAGTCATACCTAGAGATAATCTTTTGACTAAACATAGGTTGTTGGTGATGAACTTGGTAATAAATATGGACTTAAAGAAGAGGAGTGTGGAGGTTCGGCCTAAGATTAAGTGGGGTAGGTTGAGTTTGGCTAATGCTTTAAAGATAGGGGAGAAGTTGAGTAGCAGGGGGCTTGGAAGAGTAGAGGGGATGTGGATAGTATGTGGGAGACGATTACCAGTTGCATTAAGGAGATCGCTAGAGAGGTGTTAGTGTCTTGAAAGGTTGATTTGGCAAACATCGAGGGGACTAGTGGTGGAATGAAGAGGTTAAGAGGAAGGTGGAGTCTAAGAAGGTGGATTCTGCTAAATTGGTTGAGAGCAAGAATGATCAAGAGAGGGGACGAATAAGGAAGAGTATAAGCTAGAGCTAGGTGAGAGGATCAATTAGCAGTTACAGTGGCTAAAATGAGAGCTTTTGAGAGCTTGTATGCAACTTTAAAGGAGAAAGGCAGGGATAAGTGTATCAAGGTTGAGGATGATACTATGTTGGATGAGGATGGCCTCATTAAAAAAAGGTGGTAGTCCTATTTTCATAAACTTTTGAACGATAAGGGGGACAAAGGTTTCATGTTTGGGGACTTGGAAAAATTTGAGGAGTGTCACAACTATCGTTATTATAGGCATATCAAGGTTAAGGAGGTCAAGAGGGCTATTCGCAGGATGCATCGAGGTAGGGCGATAGGGCCAGATGAGATTACAGTAGATTTTTAGAACGCACTGGAGGGGTAGGTTTGGAGTGGTTGATAAGGTTCTTAACATCATTTTTAGGGCGGGAAGGATGCCTGAAGCATGGAGGTGGAGTACAATGATTTTATTGTATAAAAACAAAGGAGACATCCAAAGTTACAACAACTATAGAGGTATTAAGTGGTTGAGTCATACTATGAAGATTTGGGAAAGGGTGGTAGAGTTGAGGCTGAGAAGGAGCGTGATTATCGCTGAGAATCAATTCGATTTCATGCTAGGTCACTCAACTACTGAGGCCATCCTTCTTGTGAGGAGATTAGTAGAACAGTTTTGGGAGATGAAGAAGGACTTTCACATGGTGTTTATTGATCTTGAGAAAGCTAATGACAGAGTTCCTAAGGAGATTCTCTAGAGGTGTTTGGAGGCTAGAGGGGTGCCTGTGGCGTACACTAGGTCAATTTAGGACATTTATGATAGCGCAAAGACTCGGGTGAGGACGGTAGGTGGAGATTCAGAGCATTTTTCAATTTTGGTAGGGTTGCATCAGGGTTTGACTCTTAGCCCTTTTTTATTTTCCTTGGTGATGAATGTTTTGACAATACATATTCAAGAGGCGGTGCCTTGGTGTATGTTATTTGCTGATAATGTGGTACTTCGTAACAAGACTCGGGGAGGAGTTAACGATAAGTTGGAGATTTTGAGACAGACCCTTGAGTCTCAAAGATTTTGGTTAAGCAGGACCAAGATAGAGTACTTGAAGTGTAAGTTTAGTGATGTGTCATAGGAGTATGACATGGTTGTGAAGCTAGACTCTCAGGCCATTCAGAAGAAGGAGAGTTTCAAGTATCTGGAGTCTATGATTTAAGGCAATGGTGAGATTGACGAGGATGTCACACATCATATTGGGGCTAGGTGGTTTAAATGAAGGCTCGCTTTGGGAATTTTATGTGATAATAAGATGACCCGAAGCTTAAAGGGAAGTTCTATAGAGTGGCAGTCTGGCCTACTATGTTGTATGAAGAGTATTGGCCAGTTAAGAACTCCCACATCCAAAAGTTGAAGGTGGCGGAGATGAGAATATTGCAATGGATATGTGGCCATACTAGGAATGATAAGGTAAGAAATAAGATTATTCGGGAGAGGTGGGAGTGGCCTCGGTGGAGGACAAGATACGAGAATTAAGGTTACGTTGGTGCGAGTATGTGATGAAGAGGGGCTCTGATGCTCCAGTGCGGAGGTGTGAGACACTGGATATGGATGATTTTAGGAGGGGTAGAGATAGACCGAACAAATATTGGAGGGATGTGATTAGGAAGGTGTGGATAATGCCGATTAGGGTAAAGGGTTAGGGGTTGAGAGTGTGTCGGTAACAATAGGGGAGTATTCTTTATTTGTGTTTGAAGTTTCTTATTCGTGGTGTTGAGTGATATCTATGATTTCGGGTAGATAGTTTTAGTATTATCTTGTAACTGTAGTATTATCTTATAGGTAGTGACGTTAGTTTATTTTGCATACTATACTAGTTTTTATGCATTTATGTTTTGTGTTTGTTATACTGCTATCGGTCCTAAGCCGGGGGTCAGTCGGAAACAGACTCTCTACTTCATCTTAGGTAGTGTTATAATCTACGTACACTCTACCCTGCCCAAACCCCTCTATGTGGAAATCCACTGGGTTTGTTGTTATTGTTGTTGTTGTATCATGTTATTTTATAAAATATTAAATTACTTGTGGTCTCTTGTTATATTCTAATTCTCCCGTAATACTTTCTTCCATACAAATAATTTTTAAAAAAATTATCTAATTATGTGATTAAGAACTTTAATAATTATAAATAAATTTAATACAATATATTTAATATATCGGTCATTAAATTATATTAATTATAAAGTAGAAAATATAAAATAAATTATATTTTAAAATTTAATTATTATTATTTATATGTAGAGTAGTTTGGATCCGAGCTTAGTACAGAATATGGATTTAATGAAACTAGCATTTATATATCGTAGAATACACCTTTCACTTCATTTAATACTCCATGTAATAATCTTTTATATAATTTTATAAATTACACAAATAAATTAAAATAGTTATTTTTAATCTAATTAAAATGAAATGGATGGTGTATGAAATTTGGAAGGATATGCAATTATAAACGTAATAAACCTAAAGAATCGTAAAGAACTAATGGGGACAAATATTAATGCAGAAAATGAGGTGACAGGTTGGGTAGGCGCACTGATAAAAGACTTTGGGCGTCATGCAGATGACAAATGCTAGATGGCGTCAACTTTACACATACACAGTTGAGGCAGTTGCAGTTTCGTTGTCAGAAATTTGACTAGGAATGTGCATATTTTCTTCTTGATTGTGTTAAAGATGTGCAAAATTTAATATAGACGTATAATGACTAATATTAATCTTTTGATAAAAGATGTTCATCAAATCACCCTTTTCCTAAGATCATCCCTCCACCAATGGGTACAAGTATACCTCAACATCGGGTATTTACAGTTGATCAATCAATTCAACATATATACAATAATAACAAACATAATATTACACGTGGAGTTTGAAGAGGTAGTATAGACATGTACTTCTGCCTTGTGAAGATAGAGAGGTTGTTCTCGATTGACTCTCGACTCTCGACTCAAGTAAAACATATAAAAAAAAAATTAGGCATGTAAAACAAATAAAATAGTAAATTTGAAAATGGTAGCAACGACAAACAATTAATATGATAACTAAACAAACAAATTATTCTAATATAGAAGAATAAGATGGTATGAAAGTAATAACAAAAATACTACTTAATGGGAAATTAGACAACGCTCAGTCACCCACTAACCACATCTTTGATCTCTCTATTTTTATATCTAGATCATGTCCTCGGAAAGCTACAGATACCTAATTTAATCACCTTTACCAAGACCTCCTCGGCCTACATCTACCTCTTCTTATACCCACTATTACAAGATAATATCTTTTATAAATTATTTTTGTTATCATGATTGAATGATCTTATATTCTTAATTCACTAGAATTAAAATCATTGATTAGGGGTAAATATTCGGAACCAATAAGTGTTTGTGTGATGATTAAGTGCTTCTTGCGACAAATTGAATTGCACAATGTTTGCGGGTAGCTCTCTTTGACGTACTAAACGTATATAGGACTATCTCTACACTTAATATTACAATTTACACCGCAAATATAATCTAACTACTTCATGATATATACAACTTAAATAAATGAGAAAAATGAGTCAATAGACCCTTTCAAGTTTCCAATTAAGAAAAGGGGACAAGTGGGTCCCGCAACTTATCCCCTTTAAAAAAAATTAAGTCATTTGAACAACTGAGACAGTTGTTCGACAACTACATTAGTTGTCTCAACAACTTCACACAGTTGTTGAACAACTTCTCCCAATTGTCGAACAACTTCGCCTAGTTGTTGAACAACCTAGCGCAATTGTCGAACAACTTTGATAGTTGTTGAAAAATTGGGAGAAGTTGTTGGAATGAAAAAACTTTAAAAAAAACTCAAAAAAAGTTTATCCCTACCACCTAATTTTTAAAATTTGAAGGATCCTCTTGGACAACTTATTTGTCCCTTTTAATCTAAAGTCCCAAAGTAGTACTACTGTAATTTTCTTGTATAGCATAACTATGTTCATCCATATTTGGGCCCTAAAAGCGGGCCATCAAAAGTCTACAGAGCCATCTATTTGGTAGATGGATTTTATGGGCCTTCTTTGGGGTCTCGAGGGTTATTCTATGTTAATAGGAGTAGACGTAGGCTAAACCAACTACTAACATTTTAATATTAACTATGTAGGACTTAATTACCTGCATAACTCACTGCTAAATTAACTACCAAGCAATACGTTGATAAATGCATAAATAATATATAGATTTCCATATCGATAATCCCTACAGTACAAAAACTTGCATATCTCTAATTGAGGCCCCTTTGTTATTTACTTTTGACTTCTTAGGTTTAAGTGGGTAAACAGATGGAAAGAGAAAATAAAAGGCTCTCACATCTAGTTTCCCTAGAAGCACCTTTTTAGAAGAAGAGTGCTATTGAAGCAACTCATTTTCAGATTCGAACAATCTTTTATTTTGTTCCTCCTCAGAAACAAAAGCATTAGCCGGGGCAGCCATTTCCTTTTCATACAGAAGATGAAGAACAAGAAGAACACTGCAGTTTTAAAACCAGGCTTTAAATCTCAAAAACAAAATAAGAAATCATGAGAGAAAAAAAGGGGAAAACAAAGTACAAAAAGACCTCACCAGTACTAGGATACAAAGGACGAGAGAGAGGGGAAGGAGGGTTATATGAAAAATGGAACGAATACAGCAGAGGCAGAGTACATCTATCAAATTTCTTTAAAAACACACCAGCTACATCACCGATGTTTCAAAATCAAGGCAATTTTTTGTCCTATTCAGAAAAAAATTCAAAGTGTGAGAGTAGGATTGAGGTTGTCTTAATTGCGTAAATTAGTTTGCCCTCTTAAAATTGTGTTCAGTTAAAAGAAATATAAAAATGAAGATTTTAAGAGGGAAAACCAATTTACGCAGTTAAGACAACCTCAGTCCTACTCACACATTTTGAAATTTTTTTCTGAACAGGATAAAAAGTTGCCTTGGTTTTGAAATGTCGGTGATGTAGCTAGTGTGTTTTTAAAGAATATTTGATAGATGTGTTCTGCCTCCGCTGTATTTGTTCCATTTTTAATATAACCCTCCTTCCTCTCTCTCTCATCCTTTGTATCATACTACCGGTAAGGTCTTTTTGCATTTTGTTTTTCCCCTTTTTCTCTCAGGATTTCTTATTTTGCTTTTGAAATTTAAAGCCTGGTTTTAAATTACAGTGTTCTTCTTATTCTTCATTTGCTGTGAGAAAAGAAAATGGTTGCCCCGGCTCGGGCTTTTGTTTCTAAGGAGGAACAAAACAAAAGACTGCTTGAATCTGAAAATGAGTTGCTTCAACAGCACCCTTCTTCTAAAAAGGTGCTTCTGGGAAAACTAGATGTGAGAGTCTTTTCTTTTCTTTTTCCATCGGTTTACCCACTTAAACCTAAGAAGCCAAAAGTAAATAATAAAAGGGCCTCAATTAGAGTTATGCAGGTTTTTTAATTTGGGGATTATCTATTTATTATTTATGCAGGTAGTAACGTATTTTTTGGTAGTTAGTTTAGCAGTGAGTTATGCAGGTAATTAAGTCCTACATAAGTAATTCAATATGTTAATAGAAATATATGAATTTAAAAATAGTAGGCTTTGAAAATTTTAAAAAATAATTCATTAGCTTAAAATTAAAAAAGCATATTTGAAAAGACCTAAAACATCTCTAATTATATCATAAATTTATATATTTCAAATATATTTAAATATTAAATAAAATATAATAATAATAATTAAAAGATAACTTATAATATTAGTAGTAGTAGTAGAACATACGTATCTACTACTACTAATAATAATAATAATAAAAATAATGACAATAATAATAATAATAATACATCATTTACCATTAAAAATATGTGGTTGATCTCAAATATTTTTTTAATTCAATTATAACATTATAAGATAAATTTGCATTATATTTGCAGAAAGATAAATAGCAAAGATAATTAAAAGTAATAAATTGTTGACTTTAAATTTAAAATAATATTAAAAAATATAAAATTACATATTAGAAGTAGATAGTTATAATACTAAACAGTTCTAATTGGATTCTTATCGTTATATAACTGCTCCTAGAATTGTCAATATGGCTCGGACCAGCTCATCCAGGCTAGCTCTCACGGGCTTTAAAGTTTGACGGACTCGGCCTGGCTGACCCATCAACATGACAAGCTAGAAAATAGCAAGCCCAATCCGTCACACTATGGGTTGTGGGCCTCCAAGGGCCAACCCATTTTTTAAAATATATTATTTTAATAATCTTAATTTAAATTTTAAAATATTAATTGCATAAATATTTACAATATAATATTGCTCGAAGTAACTACTCATTAATCAAGTCTCAAATTTATAAAAAGATCCTAATAATTTGTGAAATTGAATAACTTTTGACACCAAATTAAAATCAAATAGAGATATTGAAAAACAAACAAAATAATTAATGAGTAATAATATAACTCACTAAATAATAATATTAACCTAATTTTGTTTTAATTGATCACAATAAAACACAAAAAAATGTCAATGTTTAGTCCATTAAAAGTAAAAATAAATGCTTTAAAGAAAACTCTCATGGCATTTATGGTGTATTCAACCTCACCACATCATCTTCATCAAACATATTTGATTCCTTAAAAAAATTATATTTTATATGTTAATTATTTATATAATTTATAAATATAATTAATATTTAAATATATATATATATATATATATATATATATATATGATGGTTCATATAGACTTTGAGTTTGGACTCCTTTTTTTATTCTCAGTACTATATTTTATTTTTTAATTATTTTTATTTGACCCACGGGTCAACCAAACCCATATTGCTCAAGCCGACGGGTCAATAAACTTATTCATGAAGGGCTAAAAAGCCCTATTCTTAAATCGGCTATAAAAATTGTTGCCTAGCCCTATCAAATTATAGGTTGGGTCGGTCCAGCCCAACGGGCCTGACCTATATTGACGGTTTTAACCGCTCATCTAAGATATTGTTTATTCTATCAAATTTTTTTGAATTTAAATTGGAGATGAAACATACTTTCAAAGATAAACTTATAATTTAGATGAACTTAATTAGTAATCATGGCACACAATTATTTTTTGTGCTACTCGATTTATCTTAATATTTATCTCAAATAACAATGAACAAATAGTAATAGTAATAGTAATAGTAATAGTAATAGTAATAGTAATAGTAATAGTAGTGCAATCTAATAATTGTAAAGTAAAAATAGTTAAAATGTTATTATTGTTATTAGTATTAGTATTAGTATTAGTACTGTCTCATTGATTTCAATATTTATGTCAACTCAAATATATATTAATTTTAAATATATATTGTATTTGAAAAATGTAAGGATAATGATAAGGAAGAATAATCAATTAATCTTATTTTAATAAATATATGTGATATTTGAATTTGTATTTAAATGAAATTTGAATATGAATGAAATTCTATCACTTAGCCTTTCTTACATATACTTCTCTATCTTTAGCTTTATTCGTGAATTTATTTACTGTATTTTTTATTTTTTCATTTAAAAAAATTAATCTTGATTTGATAACATTCTTTCGATATGCAGTAATGATATAACATTTTCATCTTATCTTTCTCTGTGAATGTTCAAGGTCCACCAATGTAAATTGATATAAATATCTCTTCTTTTCTATGATTCAGTATGCGAAATAATATTGTTTTTTTTTGGTAGAAAGGACATGCATTAATATAATAGAGAACGCAGTTTAAGTTTCAATTTTTAACGATTAGTCAGGCTTCAAAAAGGAATAGTTCTGGTCTGACCAGTTAAAATTATCAGTACAAGAGCTAATTGTTCTCTCAAACAGTTTCCAAGATGTCTGCCCAAACTGCATCTTTTGCACACATCGGTGGAACATCAAAAAGGGTAGTCTCCTGAAACCCGCTTGCCCTTGCTCCGGCTTTTTCTAGAACATCCGTCACTCCATTTTGTTCTCTATAACAGTGCTTGACTTCCGGATTCCTTAACCTCTTTAATTTTGGCCTGCCTTCCAAAATCAAAGTATCATAGTAGAGGTTCCCATTAGTTAACATAGATATAACTTCCAAGGAATCAATTTTAATTTCAATGGGGAGAAGATTGTTTTGCTCTACTAGTTTTAATATTTCAATGAGAGCCACAAATCCCATCATGTTGTTGGTAGTTCGGTGAAATATTTTGTTAAAACCTAACACTCAACCTCCATTACTGGATCTGACTACCCCTCCTATTCCACCCTTCCCAAGGTTCCTAAGGCAAGAATCATCAGTATTGAGCTTGAAGGTATGGCTGGTAGGAGGATTCCACTTAATGTTGATGATTTGGTTTTGCTTGATTGGGGTATTCTCTTGAGTAAGATGTTTATACTCAACAGTTTGGGTGTAAACATGGTTAAAATTGGGATGGTCCCTTTTGTTATTGAAGGTATTAGATTTTCTGGTGTTCCAAATTATCTAGAGGCTGAAAGAAATGATGTCGTGCCAGTGAAGTAGTCTGTCGAATTGGGAGTGTTGAAGAGATATCCAGATAGTGTGCCAGTAAGAGGGCAGGAGACTGATAATATGAGGTTGCTTTCACTGGGTCATCTTCTGGATAGTTTGCACTCAAAAATATTTGAGGATGGCACACTTAAAGAAATGTGGAAGTTGTCTTCCTGGTTATGTTTGTAGATAGCACAACCAGCATCTTGTCTCACTCCTCTCTTAGAGATGTTGAGGTTATTAGGGAACCTATCATGCTGGCTTAGCCAAAGAAAGGTTTTGACTTTTGAGGGGATTTGGCCTTCCATATCCAATTGAAATTAGAGAAGTAATTGATCTCAGAGGTTTTGGCTATATAATTATAAGCACTTCTGTTGGAGAATAGACAATTACCAGTGAGATTTCAAATGAGCTCATCAGTACGGGCTCTAGGATTGGGGAAAATAGAGTTGGTGAAAGTTTAGATGAGATCCTCAGGGATTTAAATCGGAAGATCCTTCAGGTTCCAGGAGCCATTCCTTTAGACCCCAAAGAGTTTAATGTCTTAGGAATGAAGAGGAAAAAAGGATTGGATGATGGAAAGAAGTAGTTCACAGTGAGGCATCCATCTGTCTTTCCAGAAGTTGATCTTATCACCCTTATGGATGTTCCAAGAGGAGGTAGTTTTACAAATTTCCCAACCCGCAAGGACACTTTTTCAAGTTCTAAAGTTGTTGGCTTTGAGGGATATTCCATGGGGGCTAATTTATTTTAAAGAATTTTTGCCCAGAGACTATTGGGATGCTTGTAAAGTCTACAAGATAGACTGGATAACATAGTGGTGTTCCTAATGGAATATTTCTAGAGGCCCTGGCCCCCATTAGCTTTAGCATTAGTCAAGGTTTCAATTGATTAGATGTGTTTTCTTATTATCAGGGGTGGTGCCCCAGAGAAAGTTCTTTCGGTTTTTGTCAATCAATTAGTGGATTTTAGAGGGGAGCAAGATAAGTTACATGACATAAGCGGGAATACTAGCAAGGGAGGACTTGGTAAGGGTGATTCTGCCAGCCATATTGAGGAATTTGGTTTTCCATCTAGCCAACTTAGTATTGAGATTGTCTAGGATGAATTGGAAATCTCTATTGCAAGTTTTTTTACGGAAGATAGGAAAACCAAGATATTTGCCAAACTTGTCTTTGGATTGGATGCCTAATATGTGAGACAAACTATCTTTGGTATCCTGAGAACAGTTTCTAGAGAAGATTACTTTTGATTTGAGAGTGTTAATGTTTTGGCAAGAGTGGAAGGTGAAGATGCTAAGAGTGGCTCGGATGGTTTCATATTTTCTTTCATTAGCAACGGCACACTATGTTAGATCATCAGCAAAGAAAAGGTGAGAGATTTTGGGCCCTTTCCTAGTGATTGAGATGGGAGTCCAATATCATATATCTCGTCTTTTATCACGGGATCTGGAAGGTAGGGTTTTCTTGATAACTAAAAAATAATAAAATGTACCACTAATGCCTTCACAGTAGAAAAGTCTTCTAAAGCACCCAATGAAAGTTGAGAGACTCTCTTCTCGACTATAGCTCCTGGTGAATCTCCTGCTGAAATTAATGAAAATTCTACACCATCATTTTGACCCATATTGTCATCTTTCTCCTTTTCACATCTCTTTATAGAAGTCATTATTAGATCCTCCCCTAACAATTTAAGTGATTGACCTAATAATAGAGCAATTTTTTCAGGTGCAACATGCAGTGGGAGCTTACCAGAGTTGGCATTTGCAGGCAAGTTGGAAGATCCAGGTTAGGATGGACCAACTTCCTTCAAAATAAACAAGATTCAAGATGGATCATTTTGACAGATCATTCTTCCCTAGCTATATACAAGGAACATGTTGATAATAATAGATATCACAATCTAGGTCCAGCTGCTAGGTTAGAGAGTAACTCAAGAATCTCTTATCAATTCCCCTTTCTCAAGAACCCCCAAAAATAAATAACACTCGAGCAGAAAAAGGTAAACTCAGACACAACAAATGTTGATTGTATGAGAGGTTATAAAAAGTGGGGTTTGTACATATACTCAAATTTAGAACCAAAATTGGGAAAAAATTGACCGACATGAATAAACACTCCAAATTGTAATCTCCACTTGGATTCACTCACATTTATTGCATTTTTCTTAAATGTTGGGTTTAAAATCCTTAAGTTTTTTAGGCTGTTTGTGCTTTTCTCAAGTAATGTTACTTGAACAGTTACGTTGTTTTGGCATTGAACTAATGAACTCAACGTGGCATAACAAACTAAAGAAAGACACAAAATTTTTGTTACAAACAGTTCAAGAAAGAATCTTTTGACTATTTGAAACAAAGAAATAGAGCCATATTTGTGGAATTGTTTTGTCTCTACAGTTGAGCTAAGAGCACCATGAGTGGACAAATCAGTTCAACAAATATGGCTCTATTTATTTGTTTCAAAAAGACAAAAGATTCTTTCTCAAACTATTTGTAACAAAACTTTCATGTCATTCTTCAATTTATTATGCCACGTAGATTTTATTAATTCAAGGCCAAAATAACATAATTGTTCAAGTAACAATACCTGAGAAAAGCACAAACACCTTGAAAAAACTTAAGATTTTTAAACCCAAAATTTGAGAAAAATGCAATAAATGCGAGTGAATCCAAGTGGAGATTACAATTCGAAGTATTTATTCATGTCAATCAATTTTTTTCCCAATTTTGGTCCTAAATTTGAGTATATATACAAATCCCACTCTGTATAACCTCTTATAGAATCAGCATTTGTTGTGTCTGAGTTTACTTTTTTTTGCTCAAGTGTTATTTATTTTTTGGGGTTCTTGAGAAAGGGAAATTGATAAAAGATTCTTGAGTTACTATCTAACCTAGCTGTTGGACCTAGATTATGATACCTACTATTATCAACATGTTCCTTGCACATAGATAGGGAAAAAGGATTAATCAAAATGATCCATCTTGAATCTTTTTTATTTTGAAGGAAGTTGGTCCATCCTTAACTGAATCTTCCAAGTAGCCTACAAATGCCGACACTAGTGAGCTTCCACCGCAAGCTGCACCTGAAAAAGTTGCTCCATTCTTAGATCAACCACTTAAATTGCTAGGGAAAGATCCAATAATGACTTTTATAAAGAGATGTGAAAATAAGAAAAATGACAAAATAGGTCGAAATGATGGTGAATAATTTTCATCAATTTCAGCAAGAGATTCACCAAAAGCTATAGCCGAGAAGAGAGTCTCTCAACTTTTATTTGATGCTTCAGAAGATTTTGTTGCTGTAGAGGCATTAGTGGTACATTTTGATTTTGTTTTTTTTTTGTTATAAAAAAAAACTACATGCCAGATCTCATGAAAAAATACAGTGGTCATCAATTGATGAATTAGAAACTGAGTAAATCAAATCGTTTATATCAATTGGGTCAACTCATTTAGGAAGTTTTGTATTTACGTAAAGTATTTATTCTGCACCTTGGTTCTAAACATATTACACACATAAATTGAATTATGCTTGCATTGGTCTCTATCTTCTCAATGAATAAAGAAATAAGGTAGTAAGGGGTCCTTTGGTAGCTGGCTTAGCAACGAGTTATGTAGGAATCCTACATAAGTAATTCTAAGTTTGGTAGCTACTTAGGAGTTAATATAATGTATAAAATTAATATGTTGTTTGGTCTACTATTCTTTTTTAAACGAAAGGAGTAGTACTTTTTCAAAATTGGACATCCTTAATAATAGAAAAAACCTCCACTCAAAGTGCTCTTAGTTCAACTGTAGGGTCAAAATAAGCCAACAAATGTGACTCTATTTCTTTGCTTCAAAAGGACAAAAGATTCTTTCTTGAACTGTTTGAAATAAAAATTTTGTGTCTTTCTTTAGTTTTCAATGCTACGTAAAGTTCATTTGTTCAATGCCAAAATAGCATATTAAGTAACTGTAGAGAATATAATTAAATAGTAAAAGTGTACTCTCTCTAATAGTTAAACTTTAAGATGAGATGGCCACACACTTCAACATGGTATCAGAGTCAGGCCCACCCAATTCATTATTTTCAATGTTGAGTCCCCCATCTTATATTGTCTACGCTTCAGATGTCCAGTCTTGACATGCAAGGAGAGGGAGAGGAGAGTCCCACATCGGTTGATTAAAGAGCCCTTAGTCTCCTTATATGATCTTAGGCAATCCTCACCTCATGAGCTAGCTTTTGACGTTGAGTTAGGTCCAAGGTTCATTTCATTATCATGGTATCAAAGTTCATCATCTCTTTCTATTGCTTTCATATTTTTGACTACTCTTTTTTATCATCATAATCATATATCTCTGCCATCATCTTTTTCTATTGCTTTCATGTTTGTTAAAGTTAATTATAACAATTTCTTTTTATGAATTCAAGTGTTAATTTTCTCAGAAAGATTTCTTTGAAAACAGATTGCTGAATGTTTAATCTTAATCTTTGTATATGCTTTCATCGTCATCTTTAATTGTGTATGCTTATATATTTTATTGCATTTCGATGATAAATTAATCCCCTACGTCTCAAATTATTTTCAATAGATAACAAAAAGCATAATTTATTTGGAGGGATATAAAATGCTTGAACTTAATCAGGTAAATTTTTTTTACAAAAAATTTAGGATAATAAAAATACTAATTAACAACTATTAGTTCATTTTGAACTTAAAAAATAGATAATTTTATTTGATGTGATTAGTTTACATTAGTAATAGCATGTATGTTAAAATAAATTGATAATTGATATTTTATCAGTAAATAAAAGATATTTTCTAATAGCATTTGTGTATATTTAACACAAAATTATCAATTGTATTGAGGCAAAGTGATGGATGAGGGGAAGAACAAGAGATTATGGTGGTTGAGATGGGTAGGGGTGAGCTAGGTAGGTGGGGTAGGCAAAGTGGTGGTGTAAGTAGGGGTTAGAGTTGTGGAGTAAAAAAAAAGATTCTTAAAAGATAAAAAAAATTATTTTTCTTGGGAGTCAAGACAGAAGGGTGGAAAGATTCTTTTTTAGAAAAAAAATCAAAAATAATTTTTTTAGTGTGTGTATTAGGTAGGGTGTCGAATGGGTATTAAGGAGTAGGGTGGGTACAATATAAAATTTTATTTTAAAGAAAAATAAAATATTTTTTATTGGTGGAGGGTGGCTTGGGGATAAGAGATGGGTGATGTGAGAAAATTTTTTTACAAAAAATATTATAAAGTAAATTATAATAAAAACTAGGGAGGCGGGGTGTGGTTGTAGGGTAAGGCTAGGAGGTCGGTGTAGTATTTAGTGGGGTGGTGATTTTGAGAGTGATTTGAGAGATCTTAATTAAATTAACTTAGCAGATACAATAAGATGTATAAATAAAATAATTAAAGATATTAATCATAAAATTGATCATTGTAAAAATAATGAGCAATAGAACAATATCTAAAAATTAAAATAAACTAATAAATTTTATGCACTTAATTTTTGAATTGAGACTAAATGAAATTTAAAATTTGAAATTAGAAGTCCCGTAATTGATACAAGTAAGTACTTTTAGTGTTTGAAATGCAATTGGAGAAATCTTAGGAGTGTCTCGATTATGGTTATTATAGTTATATCAAGGTTGAGGAGGTCAAGGGAGCTATTCGCAGGATGCAGCGGGGTAGGGGTAACGGGGATAGACGAGATTCTAGTGGATTTTTGGAAGAGCACTAGCGGGGTAGGTTTGGAGTGGTTGACAAGGTTATTTAATAGTATTTTTAGGGCAATGAAGATGTCTGAAGCGTAGAGGTGGAGTACTATGATTCTAGTGTATAAGAACAAGAGAGACATCCAGAGTTGCAACAACTATAGAGGTATTTAGTTGTTGATTCATACTATGAAGGTTTGGGAAAGGGTGGTAGAGTTGAGGATGATAAGGATCGTGACGATCTCTGAGAATCAGTTCGGTTTCATACCAGGGAACTCGACCATTAAGGTCATTCACCTTGTGAGGAGATTAGTGGAGCAGTTTTGAAAGAGGAAGTAGGACTTGCACATGGTGTTTATTGATCTTGAGAAGGCATATAACAGAGTTCTCAGAGAGATTCTGTGGAGGTTCTTAGAGTCTAGAGGGAGGCCCGTGGTTTACACTAGGTCGATTCAGGATATGGATGATGGGAATAAAACTCATGTGAGGACGGTAGGTGGAAATTCGGAGCACTTCCCAGTTTTGATAGGGTTGCACCAAGGATTGACTCTTAGCCTATTTTTATTTGCCTTGGTGATGGATGTTTTAACGTGAGATATTTAAGGAAAGGTGTCTTAGTGTATGTTATTTGCAGATGATGTGGTACTGATTGACGATACTCGGAGAGAAGTTAATGATAAGTTAGAGATTTGGAGACAGACGCTTGAGTCTAAAGCATTTCGATTAAGTAGAACCTAGATAGAATACTTGGAGTATAAGTTCAGTGATGTGTTGTAGGAGGCTGGAGTGGTTGTGAAGCTGGACTCTCAGACCATTCATAAGAGGGAGAGTTTTAAGTATCTAGAGTCTATGATTTAGGGCAATGATGAGATTAACGAGGATGTAACGCCTCATATTAGGGCAGGGTGGTTAAAATGGAGGCTCACTTCGGGAGTTCTATGTGATTAGAAGGCACCCCCGAAGCTTAAAGGTAAGCTCTACAGAGTGGTAGTCCGGCCGACTATGTTGTATGTAGTGGTGTGTTGTCCAGTTAAGAACTCCTACATCTAAAAATTAAAGGTGGCGAAGATAAAAATATTGGATGTGTGGACATACCAGGAAAGATAAGGCGAGGAATGAAATTATTCGGGAGAAGGTGAGAGTTGCTTCGGTGGAGGACAAGATGTGAAATATGAGGTTACATTAGTTCGGGCAAGTGATTAAGAGTGGCTCTGATGCTTCTGTGCGGAGGTGTGAAATATTGGTTATGGATGGTTTTACGCGGGTTAGAGGTAGACCGAAGAAATATGGGTGGGACCAAACACATAATGAAATCCTAGTGCTTCAGTGTGCTATAACTCATGGTTTTAGAGGTAGGCCCAGGGTACGAGCGTATTTTGTCCAAAAATGGACTGAGGGCTCCCAGGCAGGCTGAAAAGCGAGGGAGTATGGACCTTTTGAGTCGTCGGGACCGTTTGGGTGGTCCAACGGGATGAAACGATGCAAATAAACCATTTTCTGGCCAAATCAGTGTGTTATAGCTCACGATTTTGGGGGTAGGCTCAGGACCCGAAAGTGTTTTGAACTGAAAATCAATCGAGGGCTCCCAAGAAGGATGAGAAGTGGGGGAGAGTGGGTTGTTGGGGTCGGCAGGGCCATTTGGGTGGTCAAACGGGCTAAACGTTGTGAACAGACCGTTTTCAAGTCAAATTAGTGTGTTATAGCTCACGATTCTTGGGGTGGTCCCAAGCCCAGACATGTTTTAGATCAAAAATCAAGAAAGAGTTCCCAGACATGCCGATGAGTGAGAGAGTATGGTCTTTTTGGGTCGACGGGGCCGTTTGGGTGGTCAAACAGGCAAAACGGCATGAACGGGCAATTTTCTGGCTAAATCGATGAGCTATAGCTCACGATTTTGGGGGTTGGACTAGGGGCTCGAGCCTTTTTTGGGTTAAAAATTGATTAGAGGCTCCCAGACAGGAAAAAGAGTAGGAGAGTGGGTCATTGGGTTCAACGGGGCTATTTGAGTGGTCAAACGGGTTGAATGGCGCAAATGAAGCATTTTTAGGTCAAATCGGTGTGTTATTGCTCATAGTTTTGGGAGTGGGGCATGTTTTGGGAAAAAATTTGACTGGGGTTCCTAGGCAGGTTGAGGAGTAAAGAAGTGTGGGTTATTGGGGTCGACGGGGCCATTTGAGTGGTAAAATAAGTAAAACGACACGAACAAACCATTTTCTGGCCAAATCGGTGTGCTATAGCTCACAGTTCCGGAGGTGAGCCTGGATCCCAAGCATGTTTTAGGCTGAAAATTGACCAGAGGCTCCCAAGTATGCTGTGGATTAGGGGTGTATGGGTTGTTGGGGTCGGCGGTTGTCGGTAGGGTTATTTGGTTGGTCAAACAGGCTAAAGGGTGTGAACGGACCATTTTCGAGCAAAATTAGTGTGATATAGCCCATGATTCCGAAAGTGAGTGAAGGGACCAGGCATAGTTTGGGTCAAAAATTGATTGGGGGCTCTCGCGCAGGCTAAGGAGCGGGGAAGTGTAGGTGGTTGGGGTCAACGGGGCCGCTTGGGGGGTCAAAAGGGTGAATCAGCATGAACGGGCCATTTTTAGGCTAAATTGGTATGCTATACCTCATGGTTCTGCGAGTGGGCTGGGGTTTGGTCATATTTTTGGGGAAAAATCAATCAGTGGCACCCAGGAGGGTTGAGGAGGGAGAGAGTCAGGGTTGTTTGGGTCGACGGGGCCATTTGGGTGATCAAACAAGAGAAACTGTGCCAATGGGCTATTTTTAGGCCTAATCGGTGTGCTATAGCTCACGGTTCTGGGGTGTGCTCGAGGACCGAGCACGTTTGGGACAAAAATAGATTGGGGGCTCCCAGGCAGGCTGACGAGTGAGGGAGTGTGGGATCTTGGGGTCGATGGGGCTATTTAGGTGGTCAAACAGGAAAAATGACATGAACGAGCCATTTTTGGGCTAAATCGATGTGATATAGTTCACAGTTCGGAGGTTCCCACCAGAGTCCCAGTCATGTTTTATCCAAAAATTCCCCGAGGCCATTTGGGTGGTCAAACAGGCGATACAGCATGAATGTGCTATTTTTAGGCCAAATCATTGTGCTATAACTCATGGTTCTGGGGGTGGGCCCAGGGCTCAGGTGTGTTTTAGTCTAAAAATTAACCGGACGCTCCCAAGCAGGCCGAGGAGCGAGGGAGTGTAGGTCGTTAGGGTCAGTGGGGCCGTTTGGGTGGTCAAACGGGCAAAAATGGTATGAACGGACCATTTTTGGCCAAATTGGTGTGTTATAGCTCACAATTCCGAGGGTGGGCCCAGGGTGTCGGCTTGTTTTAGGTTGAAAATAGACCAGAGGATCCTAGATAGGCTAACAAGCAGAACAGTGTAGGCCGTTGGGGTGCGATTGGCCATTTTTAGGCAATATTAGGGTGCTATACCTCACAATTCAAAGGGTGTGCCCAAGGCCCACGCGTGTTTTTGACTGAAAATTGATCGCGGCTTCTAGGTTGGCTGAAAAATGGGAAGTGTGGCCCGTTGGGGTCGGCGGGGCCGTTTGGGTTATTAAACAGGCAAAATGATATGAACGGGCCATTTTCGGGCCAAATCGATGTGTTATAGCTCACAATTCCATGGGTTGGCCCAGAGCCCAAAGGTGTTTTGGGTCAAAAATAAATTAAGGGCTCCCAATCAGGTCGAGGAGCGGGGAATTATGGGTCGTTGAGGTCGGCGGGACCATTTGGTTGGTCAAACGGGCAAAATGGCGCAAACGAGCCATTTTTGGGCCAAATTGGTGAGCTATAGCTCACGATTTTAGGGTGGTCTTGGGCATGTTTTGCGTTAAAAATCAACTGAGGGCTCTCAGGTAGGCTGAAGAGCGGGAAAGTATGGGTCGTAGGGGGAAACAGGGCTGTTTGGGTGGTCAAACAGGAATATCAATGCGAATGGGTCATTTTCAAGCATAATTGGGGTGCTATAGCTCACAGTTCTGGGTCAGCCTGGGGTTCGGGCATGTTTTGGTTCGAAAATCAATCAAGGTTTCCAAGTAGACTGATGAATGGAAAAGTGGGTCGTTTGGGTCGGCGGGGCCATTTGGGTGGTCAAACAGGTAAAACGTCAAAAACATCCTATTTTTGGGTCAAAATAGACGTGCTATAACTCACGGTTTTAGGGGTGGGCTCAGGAATTGAGCATGTTTTGGTCTAAAAATCGACCAAAGGCACCAAGGAAGGCTTAAAAATGGGATATTATGGGTTGTTGGGGTCAACTGGGCTATTTGGGTGGTCAAATAAGAGAAACGACGCGAATGGGCCATTCTTGGGCGAAATAAGTATGCTATAGCTCACGGTTCTGGGGGTGGGCCCAGGGACCAAGTTTTTATGGGCAAAAAATGGACCAAGTACTCCCAGGCAGGCTGAGGCAAAGAGGGTATGGGTTATTGGGGTCGGAGGGGCCGTTTTTGGTGGTCAAATGGGCGAAATGGCGCAAACGGGTCATTTTCAGGCCAAATAGGTGTGCTAGAACTCATGATTCTGGGGGTGACCTCAGGGACCGAGCGTATTTTGGATCAAAAATTGATTGAGGGGTCCCAGGAAGGCTGAGAGTGGGGGAATTTGGGTCTTTACTATCGGCACAGCCTTTGTAGTGGTCAAACAGGCAAAACAACATGAACGGGCTATTTTTGGGCTAAAGTAGCGTGCTTTAGCTCACGATTTAGGGGGTAGGCCTAGGTCACGGGCCTTTTTTTGCCAAAAATTGATCGGGAGCTTCCAGGCAGGATGAGGAGCGGGAGAGTTTTGGCCGTTGGGGTCGACGGGGCCATTTAGGTGGTCAAATAAACGATACAGCGTGAACGGGCTTTGTTTAGCCAAATTATTGTGATATAGCTCATGGTTTCGAGGGTGGGCCTAGGTTCCTGAGAATGTTTTAGACAGAAGATCGATTGGGGGCTCCAAGGCAGGCTGGGGAGTGGGAGAGTGTAGGTCTTTTGAGTTGGCAGGGCCGTTTTGGTCGTCAAACGGGTAAAACAGTGCGAACGGGCCTTTTTGGGCCAAATTAGTGTGCTATAGTACACGATTCTGGGGGTGGGCTCGAGGCTCGGGCGTGTTTTTAGGTCAAAAATTAATTGCAGGATCCCAAGAAGGTTGAGTAGCGGGGGAGTGTTGGCCATTGGGGTCGACGGGGCTATTTGGGTGGTCAAACGACATGAACGTTCCATTTTTAGGCCAAATCGATTTGCCATAGAACATGGTTCTGGGGATGGGCCTGGGGCTCGGGCATGTTTTGGGCTAAAAATCGATCGGGGGCTCCCAGGAAAGTTGAGGAGTGGGGAAGTGTGGGTCGTATGGATTCGCGGGACCGTTTGGGTGGTCAAACCATTTAAACGGTGCGAACGGGCCATTTTCAGGCTAAATCGATGTGCTATAGATCATGATTCTGGGGGTGGGACCGAGCGTGTTTTTGGCCAAAAATCGATCGGGGGCTCCCAGGCTAGCTGAGGAGCGGAAAAGTATAGGTCATTGGGGTCCGCGAGGCCGTTTGGATAGTTAAATAGGCGAAATAGCGTGAACGACCATTTTTTAGCCAAATTGGTGTACCATAGCTCACGGTTCTGTGGGTGGACTGTGGGCTTGGGCATATTTAGGCCTAAAAATTGATCGGGGCTCTTAGATAGATTGATGAATGCAAAAGTGTGGGCTATTGGGGTCGGCGGGGCCATTTGGGTAGTCAAATGAGCAAAATGGTGCAAATGGGCCAATTTTCAGCCAAATCGGTAAGTTATAGCTCACGGTTTTGAGGGTGGGCCTGGGCGTATTTTAAGCCAAAAATCGATTAGAGGCTCCCAAACAGGCTGAGGAGTGGGGCAGTGTGGGTTGTTGGGGTCGGCGGGTTTGTTTGGGTGTTCAAAAAGGCGAAACGACGCGTATGGGCTATTTTCAGGCCAAATCGATGAGCTATAGCTCCTTGTTATAGGGTTAGGCCTAGGGCTAGGGCGTTATTTTGTGAAAACTTGATTAGGGGATACTAGGCAGTCTGAGAAGTGGGGGAGTGTGTCGTTGGGGTCGGTTGTGTTGTTTGGGTCGTCAAACGGGCAAAACAGCATAAATGGGCTATATTTGGGCTAAATTGGTATGCTATAACTCACAGTTCCGGTGGCGGGCCCCAGGATTGGTCGTGTTTTGGGGCAAAAATTGATTGAGGACACCCAAGCAGGCTAAGGAGCGGGGAAGTGTGGGTCGTTGGGGTCGGCAGGGCCAATTGGGTGGTCAAACAAGAGAAACGGTGCGAACGGCTTATTTTCGGGCCAAATCGGTGTGCTATAGCTCACAGTTCCAAGGGTTGACCTTGGGCTCGGGCTTGTTTTGGGCAAAAAATCAATCAGAGGCTCCCAAGTAGGCTGAAGAGTGGGGTGTGTATATCGTTAGAGTCAATGGGGACATTTCAATGGTCAAGCAGGTGAAACGACGTGAATGGGTTATTTTTGGGCCAAAATAGTGTGTTATAACTTATGGTTCTGAGGGTCGGCCAGGGCGTGTTTTTGGTAAAAATTTAATCGGGGGCACCCATGCAGGTGGAGGAGCGAGGAGTGTGGGTCAGAGGGGGCGGAGGGGCTTTTTGGGTGGTCAAATGGGTAAAATAGTGCGAACGAGCTATTTTCGGTCCAAATCGGTGTGCTATAGCTCCCAATTTCGGGGGTGGGCTCGGGGATAAGCGTGTTTTGGGATAAATATCAATTAGGGGCTCCCAACCAGGTTGAGGATCGGATAAGGTGGGTCATTAGGGTCGGCACGGCCATTTAGGTGGTCAGATGAGTGAAACGGTACGAATGGGCAGTTTTCCAGCCAAATCGATGTGTTATAACTCATAGTTCCGATGGTGGTCCTAGGGCCTGATCATGTTTTGGGTTAAAAATAAATCGGGAGCTCTTAGGCTGGCTGAGGAGCAGGGGAATGTGGGTCATTGGTGTTGGCGGGGCCGTTTGGATGGTCAAACAGGCGAAACAGCGCGAATAGGCCATTTTTAGGCCAGATCGGTATGCTATAGCTTACTATTCCAGGCGTGTTTTAGGCCAAAAATTGATGGGGGTTCCCAAGCAGGATGAGGAGCGGAGAAGTGTGACCGTTGGAGTTGGCAGAGCCGTTTTGGTAGTCCAACGAGCTAAACGATGCGAGCTGGCCATTTTCGAGCCAAACCGATGTTTTATAGCTCAAAAATCATTTGAGGGCTCCCAGACAGGCTAAGGAGCGGAGGAGTGTGAGCCGTTGGGGTCGGAGGGACCGTTTGGGTGGTCAAACAGGCAAAACGCCATGAACTGGCTATGTTTTAGCCAAATCGGTGTGCTATAGCTACGATTCCAGGCCTTCAAAGCGGGTTGAGAAGCAGAAGAGTGTAGCTCATTGGCGTCGGCGGGGCCGTTTGGGTGGCCAAACGGGCGAAGCGGTGCGAATGGGCCATTATCGGGCCAAATCGGTGTGTTATAGCTCACGATTGTGGGGTGGGCCCAGACCCTGGCGTATTTTAGGCCAAAAATCGACCAGGGGTTCCCAGGAAGGCTTAGGAGCGGGGTATTATGGGTCGTTGGGGGTCAGAGGGGTTGTTTGGGTAATCAAACAGGTGAAATGACACGAATGGGCTATTTTTGAGCCAAATTGATGTGCTATAACTCACTGTTTTGGGGTGGGCTCGGGGTCCAAACGTGTTTTGAGCCAAAAATTTAGCAGGGGATCCCAGGAAGGCTAAGGAGCAGGGGAGTATGGTATATTGGGGTCGGTGGGACCATTTGGGTGGTCATATAGGCGAAATAGCACAAATGGGCCATTTTCGAACCAAATTGGTGTGCTATAAGTCACTGGTTCGAGGGTGGGCCCGAAGCTCGAGCATTTTTTATGCCAAAAATTGATCAGGGTCTCCCAGGTGGGTTGAGGAACGGGGAAGTGTGGGTCATTGTGGTTGCTTGGCCGTTTGGGTAGTTAAACAGGCGAAATGATGCGAACGGGCCATTTTTAAGCCAAATCGATGTGCTATAGCTCATGGTTCTGGGGGTGGGCCAAGAGATCGAGCGTGTTTTAGACCAAAAATCGACTAGAGGCTCCCAGGTAGGCTGAAGAGAAGAAGAATATGGGTTGTTAGGGTCGGCGTGACTATTTGGGTAGTCAAACGGGTGAAACGACATGAACGGGCCATTTTCGGTCCTAATCGATGTTCTATAACTAATGGTTCTGGGGATAAGCCCGGGGGCGGGGGTATGTTTTGGGCCAAAAATTGATCAGGGGCTCCCAAGCAAGCTTAGGAGTGGAGAGTGTGGGTCATTGGGGTCGACAGGGCCGTTTGAGTGGTTAAACGGGCGAAACGATGTGAAGGGGCCATTTTCAGGCCAAATCGATGTTTTATAGCTCACCGTTCTGGTGGTAGGCAAATGCCCGTGCGTATTTTGGGCCAAAAATCTACCGGGGCTTCCCAGGCAGGCTGAGGAGCAGGAGAGTGTGGGCCGTTAGGGTCGGCGGGGTATTTGGGTGGTCAAACGGGCGAAACAACGTGAAAAGGCCATTTTTGGACCAAATCGGTGTTCTATAGCTTACGATTCCAAGGGTGGGCCCGAGCCTATTGGAGTCCGGGCTCGATTTCGGGAGAAAATCGACCGGCGCCTCCTCAACGGGCTGTGGAGTAGATCAAGGTGGTCTAGCGGGGTCGTTGGGACTATTTTGCAAGTCAAACAGGTGAAACGATGCGAACAACTCGTTTTTTACAACTTTCGATGGGTGTTACCCCGCAGTTCGAGGGGTGGGACCAGGGCTCGAGCTCAGTCTTGGGAAAAAATTGATCGGCGGGCCCCCAGCTGACCGTGGAGTGGATCTTAGCTTAATCAATTTAGAAGATCATGAGTGGTGTAGCCCATGCTCAGAACTCCTTCGATACGAGTCCTAGTTGTTGCTCTTGGTTTTGTGCGGCGATCTGTTTCTAGGAAGTAACGGCATAATCTCTACTCCCGAAAGTACACTATATAAGTTGTTGTAAAGAAATAAATAAGAACACTTGACAAAATAACTCGTTGATAAACGAAATGACTTTAAAGGTAATTTAAGTGGTAATAATGAACTTGATGGATAATATTTGCAACTTTGTGATTTCTTTTCAACCCATTGAACTAATCACTCTATTATTATTTTGAATGTGAAATTTCGTGCTAAAATTATTTCTCAAACAGATTTACCAATTACTAACGGCCAACGTGCTGAATGACACGATTTTTGAATCACTGTTTAAGCCATACATACACTCAGTGGCAGAGCCAGAAGTTCGGATGAACTCCTGAATTGACTGTGGCTCCGGCACTGCATACACTTGAAGTATATACACATATGACTAAAGTTAACCAGTTTTACTCGAACTTCCATCATTTTCCCCTATACGTCAAACGCTTTTGCTGACTTAAAGTCATTTTTACTTAAAACTTCAATCATATTTGAAGTCTATTCAGTTCATTTTCTCGTGAAGTTCAAGGATTTTTGCTTAAATTAAATCATTTTTGTCTAAATTTCAATCATATAGAACTTAAAATATTTTTATACCCAATTTTAGATACCGCATATCTAAAGTTATTCTGAATTAGGAGTGTGCATCGTTCGGTTCGATTCGGTTTTATGTATTATCGATTTGGTTTATTAGTTTTCGATTTTTAAATATGCTAAACCAATAAAATATTTTTTATCGATTTTCGATTTATCGATTTTTAGTCCTTAATAGTTCGATTTCAGTTTAACCGATAAGAAAATACTCACGAAATAGAAAAATAGTAACTAACATGAAAAGAAATCGAATCTTAGTTACAGCCAAAATCATTCATGATTTGTTTTAATTTACAAGAATCTCATGTTTGAACTAAATGTTATTTAGAAGAAATTAAGAGAAAATATACATACATATATATAGGTGTAAAATAGTAATTTAATATATTCTTATTGGATTATCAATTTATCCAGTAACCGAATAAGAAAAAATTATATCAAACCAATAACCCAATAATTTTCTTTTATAAAATCATTACAAAATCGTTAAATCAATAACAATAAATCAATAATACCTTTATCAGTTCGATTCATTAATCAGTTTGATTTTTGCACACCCCTAATACATATCCATTTTTTTTTTCTTTTTAAATAACGATGCTCAAATACGTATAAATACCGTACTCCCGCCATTTCTCTCCACATAGAGAAATCAAATGGAAATTGTGAGAGAACAAGCGAAGAGTAACTCCGATGAATCACTCAAACTCGCAGTCGCAATGGCGATTCTCCGATCAAAGCTCCTCCACAAACCTCCGTCAGCACCGCCGCCGCCTCCTCCGCCTTACTCCTCCACTGCCGCTGCTGCCACTGCCGCTGCAGCTTCTTCCTCCGATGATGACGCTCTTAAATGGAAACGAAAAGTGAGTTTCCTGGACTATCACTGTGTGCGTTTTCAAAATTTAGCTCACTTTTCATACTTGAAAGTGAACAATTAATAATTGAAGTGTATTTTGATAAATAATTGGTGATAATTGCTCACTCTAGTTCACTATTCTATTATCTCGTGAAGTTGTTGCGCGGATGAATTTCTGTTTATTTTAGAGTCAAAAGGTGAAAAACAACATGTAAACTATTTATTTTTTTTGAGTTTCGTGCCTGAACTATCACCGTGTGTGTTTTCAACTATCTCGAACTATTTATCGAAATATACCTCACTTTTCATACCTGAAATATCGCGATAGTTCAAGTAGAAAAAGTAAACAATTAGTACCTGAAGTGTGTTTTGACGTTATCTGCATATGACGAATTTCAATTAGTTTAATTTAATTTTTTTAAAAAAAAAATTGAAGGCTAAAGAGCGTAAACAAGAGATTGTCAGACTTAAGGAAGATCTCAAAGTAGCGGAAGGTTAGTTTTTTTCACGTTCATTATTATTTAATTTAAATAAATTTATTTTACTTCTATTTTTTTAATGTGAATATTGAAAATTTTGGCAATTGCAGCAATTTTAGTGTGTATCTGTTGTTATGTATTTGATTCCAATTGTCAAGTTGTGTAGTTATGAATTCCGACCTCAGAACTTTGTGGCAGCTTAATTGTGTTTTTCGATTTTAAATCGGAATTGCAATGATATGGAGAGTTCCCTGAGGATTTTGTTAAATGTTTGATTTTGGTTTTGCAATGATAAGCAGAGTTTTTTGAGGATATTGCTAAATGTTTGATTTTGATTTTGCAATGATAATCAGAGTTTTCTGATGACTTTGCGAAATGTTTCATTTCGATTTTGCAATGATAGCCAGAGTTTCTGAGGATTTTGCTAAATGTTTGATTTCGATTTTGCAATGATAACCAGAGGTTTCAGAGTTTTTGAGGATTTTGCTAAATGTTTGATTTCGATTTTGCAATGATAACTAGAGGTTTCAGAGTTTCTGAGGATTTTGCTAAATGTTTGATTTTGATTTTGCAATAATAATCTGTAGTGTTTTGAGTATAGTCTGTATAAATAGATTCATTTTGAACAACTAATTTTTAATGTTTAATTTATTTTATTTTTTATTTTTGAATAAGATGGTTCACAGTACCATATATTTAAAAAAAGTGCATCATGCAAGTGTTATTTCTTCGATAGCTCGGGATTGTGATCCCTAAGAGAATTGATCCTCCAGCTATTTTCTTGAGTATATGTTGTTATGTGTTCAATTTCCATTTCAAATGTCAACTGTGTATTTCTGAAATTCTAGGTTCTAAGTATCTGATTGGTTTGCTATATTTCAACCTCAAAAAATTTGTAACTTATTGTGTTTTTCATTTTAAAATCAAAATCGAAATGATAACAAGAGTTTTCTGTGGTATTTTTCTCTATGTTTGATTTCTCTGTACTAATCTGCTATCTGTATAGCTAGATTCATATTGATCTGCTATAATCTTTTGATAATTTACCTTTTCTTTCTGGAATAAGATGGTTCACAGTATGATTTATTTCCAAAAAGTGCATCATGCAAGTGTTATTTCTTTGATGAGTTGGGATTATTGAGCCCTAAGAGAACTGGAGATTGTTCTGATCAACAGTTCAGTGATGTGTTGCGGAGAAGGTTTCTCAGACAAGGTTTTGTTTCTATGGAATTCTGCTGTATTTATTAGTCTTAAGTTGTGAATTTCTCCCTCAGTAATTCTGTGCACATTAGCTTAATCCGATGACTTGTTGTATATTTTTCCAGTGAGGATTAAGGAAAGAAAGAGGAGAAGAACAAATGATTCCCTGCTTCACCGAATTTCAGGTGAAAATCCGGTTAGAGTTCTTCTTATGGATGTAAATTTATCTTTCCTTTTGATGATTAACTTGCAAAGTGATGATTCTTAGAAAGTTACACTGAGTTGAGATCTTATCATACCTCAGCCATTCTGTGATAAATGTCATTTACTATGTGTGCTGTAATTTGATCTCTGGAAAACACTAGGCCCTGTTTGGAAATTTTGCTGAACATGAATTTTCAGATATCGATGAGAAGTATGAATATTGTCTTTTCTTAAATGGCAGAACGTGACAATGAAACTAATGTCGAGCAACTGAGCACTTCAGTTGATTTTCTCTTGGAGCTTTGTGACACTCTTTCTCCTCAAAGTGTATGTTGCTTCTATTAACCCAAGCTACTGATGCGTTGTCTTATGTTATGAATATGATTTCGATGTCTCATCTCACTTGGATTTTGCACTAAATATGTTGCAGTTGGAGGAGGGTAATTTTAAAAACTGGTGCCACCAAGCTGTGGACTTTATTCTTGGTAATGACACAATGTTCACTTCCTTTTGCCTTCCTGTGTACAAATTTTCATGTGCAACATCTCGAAATATAAACTTGAATTCCTGATATATTTTTTTGTTTCTAATACACCAACAATTAATTTTTTCACAGAAGTACTGTTATTTTCTAATTTTTTAGTGTTGAGCATTGTGATAGAAGCTGAAATCAAGGGGTTAATAAGTGAATGTATTATCTGTTCTGAAACTTAAATGAAAAAAAGATTGTCTAGTGAAGCTTCGTCCTAAGATTTAAGTTTTCAAGGAAAGATTGCTCTTAAAGACTGCAATTTGAGAACCATCTTCATGGTTTGTACTGCCATTTTAATTGAACTTTACTCAAATATGCAAACAGTTCACGGTTTACTCTTCTTTGTCAACACCTTAATGCAAGTACTGGACCATTTCACTGCATAGCTTACTGAAATTTCAGTTGTAATATTAAGATAGCACCAGATGGGTTGATCTATTACTATCTAGTCTTCTTCCCTTGATGACTTCCAAATTCTACTGCATTTGTATTATACTATTTTAAAGGTACACTGGCTACAATGTCACCAACCGAAAAGAACAGAGAACCCGTGGAAGGCATTATCAACAGCTTAATCATGCGTTTGTTGAGAAGAATGTGCAGTGCCTTGCAAGGAGATGGTAATTATGTAGTCTTGTTTTTATTCATACTAGGTTTTCGAAGACCATCTTCACCATAGCAGATTGCGAAAGTATATTTTTATCTACCTTTACTAATGGTAGAATCAGCATGTTCAATCAATTACGCTGCTTATATTATGTACTCTGAAAACTTATCAATCCTTGCCTACTGTAACATGTAGAAGTAGAAGTACTATTTAGGTTGAAGAAGAGAATATAGCTTCTTGATGCTACGCAAACCTATTAGATCTTCATTTCTATGGACTTCCATGAACGTTATATGTCAGAGCAAGCAGACTTCAAATGTAAACATTCTCAGCAGAAAAGATTTCAGAATCATACTGCTCTGTAGCTATGAAAGATTTAGTAATTTTATACCCATAAATTCTCTAAGTGTTCATACTTAAGAAATGACACCGTGAAGTTCTTAACTGAGTTCCGAGATTCCTGCAGCAAGCAATTATAAGATTTTGGTAGATATGCCCTGGAATATGCATATACAGAACTAAGAAATGGTTTCAGCATGATACTGAGAAAAGTTCTTTGGTTTGATACATATTTAATGGAAGCAAATCAGTTTTCTATAATAATGGATGTTTTTTTTATTATACTCTGATCTTCCTGTTTGTACATCATTATTAGATGGAATCTGAGTTTAAGATGTTAATTTAACTTACCCGTTACCATAGTAGCAATAACTTAGTAAAGCAGTGGCAAAATCGTTAAACAAAGCTGAACTCTTAAAATTTATGGAAGTTGTATAAAGATATTATTGGTAGAACAGTGTAGATAGTTTTTGGACATTTCAAAACAATTATAGTATGGAAAATTTTGGCAGAGGCAATTAACATTTGTGATGAAACTATCTGCTTAGTGTAGAAAGTCACCCTGATAACTTTTCCAGCAGAAACAAAAAAATGGTTGTTTTCACGTCTATTAAATCCCCCAATGTAACTTACTTATATTTCCTTCTACATAGCTTCTTAACTATTGATTTTATAACACGTCTATTAAAATTCCAGTGTAACTTACTTATATTTCATTCTACATAGCTTCTTAACTCGTGATTTTATAATGACATGTTACAGAATCTCATCACTTTGACACAGCTGTTCAGTTCTATATTCAACATTTGATGCGTAAGATCGGAAATGAGGCTTTTGTCGGCCAGCGTCTAATATTTGCAGTTTCTCAAAGAATTTCTGCAATTGCAGAAAGTTTGCTTTTCATGGATCCATTTGATGCTGCCTTTCCAAGTATGAATAACTCTATGTACATGATGTAAGTCCCACCAGCTTGTATATACTTACTCGTCTTTATTGTTCTTTTATGCTTCTTTGTAGCTGCTTCTTACTTTCTTATCACATAATTGAGGGCTGCATAATTGGAAGGAAGGAGAAAGGGGCAGTGGGAGTCATGCCCGCAAATTTGTATGGGAGATTCCCACTGCTGCCTCTAGGCTATAAGCCTGTCTTCTTGTTTGTTAAATGCCGTCTTCCTTCACTCGTTGAAATTTGTTTCTTTGCTCGTGATAGTGGATGTACATTATTTTGGTCCTTACTCTTGACGAAATTTCTTGTCCTCTATCTATGACATATATTTTCCTTTCTGGTCATTGACATCTTTCCATGTGCTTTTTTTTCCTGTTTCTAGCTTGGAGTTTGAAAACAATATGATTTTTATATCTGTTTTGGACTGCTTGTTCCTACAGACTTCCCCATTTGAAGGTATTTTTAAGCTGAGAAGTTGGAATTTGTTCCTTCAAATTTGGAGTTCCTACGGGGAGTTTGATATTTACTTTGAGTTGGCTGTGTCGTTCTTTCTTTTGTTAGTTAAGCTGACATAAAGTTTGCAATGGTTGTGTATTGCGGTATTAGTATAATCATCTTTTTCTTCTAGTATCCGGTAGTGGATTGATCGCTACTGTATTTTTCGGTCATCTTCACAATCTTATTGATTGTAAATGGTGGTTTTAGCTGCAGGATTACTTGGTGTGTGCTCTCCTTGTTTTGTCTATATAGTTATTCATTGCTTGAAACACTGCAACGATTAAGTTATCAGAGGCTGTGCCCTTCAGATATTATATTATGCTTTTTACATGAACAAAGCACTATATTCTGCCTGAATTGCTAGACTACTTAGTTAACTTGGGGATGTTCATACACCTCAAGGTTTATCATCAGAATCGTGTTTAAACTTCACACTTTGAACCATAGCTTAAGCTTGCAAAATTTTGTTCTATAAGAGGCTGTAATAATAATGTGGCATACAGTTTGTTGTCTAGTATTTGATCTTTTACTGCATCCACGTTTGCTTCTTCACTCCCTCGCTTCCTTCCCAAATGAATTTTCTTGGAACTGTAACACAATTAAAGGAGATTTAAAAAGTTTTTTCTTGATATGTGTTCTCCATGGCAGGATCCAGCTTATTGAATTTCTGGTTACAGATTATTTGTTAACCTGGTCAAACACTGGAGATTTCGAAATAAGTGAGCTTCTTTTAATCATCTTGATCCAGTAATGCTTTTCTTTCTTCATAATCTATATCCTCTCCATCCGCCTGGTCTGAGGCAGTTCTGCCTCCGGCTGAGGAAATTTCAAATTGATAGGCTATGGGTCGTAAACATACTGTATCTGAGATATATGCCCACAAGGATAACTAGAAGTTACGACAAATGGCCTATTGAAGGATCATTTTCATACTGTTAATGACGGAAGTGTACCTAACATATCCATACGTCATATTTACTTTGTAGGGCTTTTTGAAGAATGGTTTGTATCAGTTCTCCAAGGAAGAAAAGCATTGGAACTACTAGAAAACAGGAATTCTCTTTATGTACTGTACATAGATCGTGTAATTGGAGTTGTGGCCAAGCAAGTGGGGCAGTTGTCATTTCTGCAAAAGCTAAGTCCGCAGATTCTTGAGAACTTGTATAGCTAAGCTCTTACCTGGACCTTTCCCTTGTGAACTGTAAGTAACTTGCTTTCAACACAATTCTTCTTTTATTGTCCATTGAAAATTCAGCCGTGTCATCGTAAATTCTTTTTTACTGTTCAAGAGTCTTTTTAAAATTGATTCACAGAGCACCAAAGATCAAAGTTCTATTAAAGTGAAAGATGCTCTTTAAATGTGAAAAGATTAACCAGCATGTAAATAGTTAATCCACCTCTACATGACATTAGCACAGCATCATGTGCCGAAAGCCAGAACAAAATCCCACATCTCTTTATGCTGAACCCGATTCCAAGTTGAAATATGCTCCACCAAATTACCGGCTTTAAGTTAATCTTTGACTTCCCTATGGCTTCACTACTTTTCATTACACATAAACTGCTCAAGTTATTGGTATTACTGAACATACTACGTTGTTGAGATCATCTAGCATAAAGGAGGTTGTTGGACGGTTTGACTTTTGTCTCTTTGTAATCCAGACATGTTCCTTTCTCATTTTCTTTACTTTCTTTGTGAAATCTGGGGGTGGGGATCTGAATCAGATTAGTTTACTTACAAACAAAGAATTCCTGTTCTAGTACTTTCTATTGTCTTTCCATTCCACCTTTTGAGTTGTCCGTCCCCACCTTGTTCATATTTCTAACTACATCTTGAAGGGTGATTACACAGTCATCCAAGCATTTCATCCTTTTATGACAGATAACTACTACCAAAAAGTTCATTATGTTTAAAAGGTGGAAAAAAGGTGTATAGTATTGGATACACTTTCTGCTTTTTGCTTGATATATATGTATATGTCCTTCCCAACTTCCATCTAATCAAATTAACTTGCTCCTAGCTACTACATTTTACGTAATCTCTCTATCGAATTCGTGCTTAGTAGACATGATTCTAGTGAAAGCCGTACTGTTCCTCTCATTATTCGCAACTCTCTTACTGTCCCATTACTACAAAGCCTCAGCTTCTAATGACATTCCGCCATCCACTTCAAAACCTATAAGCCAAACTCCAATGCTGGAGGAGGGGGGAATATGTTGCTCTAAAACTCAAGATTTTAACGTCCAGATTAAGAAGAGATCACGATATGTCCCAGCTACGGCTGTTCCCAATATGAATTCTCGTCCAACATCAAGATCATCATCAGCTATTGGAAAACAAATTTCTTCATTTCAACTGTTTTCACCTCTGTTTTTTCCCCTTTCACTTTGTTTCTTCGTGCTAATATGGTGAAGGCTACTCGCTGGACAACTCAATAAAATAAAAAAAAGATGCAGTTTATGCTATCTTATTTGGACAGATATAATATAATGTTGAGCTCTTTTTAGTTTTTCCTTAATAGTTTTTAAATATTCTACACTAGTGTATCTTCGACCTTGTGGTCAGGCTTTTACCCGGACCCCGCGTATAATAGAAGTTTTAGTGCACTGGGTTGTCCTCTGTATCTTTGACCTTGAGCTTGAATGGATTGTTTATCTATCTATCCTTCTTTTTGCTTTAGGATAAAGTGGCTTAATACTTTTTGTGTAAGTTGTAATACATGTTAGCAAATGGTATTATAAGATGCTTTCCCTTGCATTGCCTTGCTTTTAGGCAAATAGTAAATAGTGTAAACTGTATTGGAATAAAAATTAAGATTTGAAATGTTAAAATGTTGAAATGTACCTTAGTTTTGGCACATGAATACTTTAATTGTTTGCCCCATGTCTTGAAATCTATGAGGGTCATTTGCACTTGTGCCACTATTTGTGTTGGTCTTTAATTTATATTCCTCGTAATAAATAACTTTGTAGTAGGACATAAGATTATATTTTTGTATCATAATATCCTATATAAGTTATGCCCAAGCATGACTTCAGTTTCTAAAGAAGTTATGTCTCACTAAGCATAATTTCACTTCATTGTATCTTTTTATGTAGTTTCTGATTATACTACTTTATTCTTAAAATTTATATAAGTATAAATTATGTTCGTATCACATAAAAGTTAGATGAATCGTCTCCGCTAGACATAAAAAGCATATAATTTTGTCTTAGATAGGAAGGTCTGGAGGGCGCGAATTTCGGCAGAGGATTAGGGCCAGTTTGGGTCGCTAGTGTAGGGAATTACTTGGTGGGGGTTTTATTCCTGTTATGATTCCGTCTTCCGTGTTCCATGTTTTATTACGAATCTGTGTGCTTTCCTCTGCTTTATATTACTTATGGGTGCCGTATTTGTGTTATGTAATCTGCTTCTGTGCTTTACTATGTGTTTGTGTGGTATCTCGTGTCTTGAGCCGGGGGTCTATCGGAAACAGCCTTTCTACTTCATCAGAGGTAGAGGTATGGACTGCGTACATCTTAACCCCCCAGACCCCACTAGGTGGGAATACACTGGGTTTGTTGTTGTTGTTGTTGCTATCAAATACAATGATTTGATGATAATTGGTAAAAAAATCAAAAGAAACATTAATAATTTCAATATGCATGTATATAGTTTTCGGAATGCTCATTGTTGAAAGTCACAGAATCATTATCAAATTACATATGACATTATTAATTCAGTCAAGATAGATTAGTCCTAGAGTATCTAGAGAATAGCAAAAAGAAATGTGTAATTGGGGAGACCTTCTACTAGTCCAAGATCGTTAATTAAGATCGAAAGATTCAACTAAAGAAGAGGAAGCTATGTAAAGAGAAGGAAGATCTTTAATATGGAGAACACTATTTGAATTGGTTTTATCTTTGGTTGTTTCTTGATTGGTTATAGATGTACAATATGACTCCTATTTATACTTGCCTATGGATTATTCTAGATATTCTTCTAGATACATCTAGAAGAAAATTCTAGTGACTTTCTCTTCTACTCCAGATATTTTCACAAAGTTCTTATCCAAATGACTACACCATTCTTTTCTAGACTCTTCTACCTTGAATTATCTAGAATATCTTAATATTTCTTCAACATGATTATCCTAGAAATTAAACTAGATATTCTAGAAACTTTACTAGAAAATCTATGATATTAATTCACTAGACTATTCTATAAATTTAACTAGAAAACTTAGATATTCATTCTTCCAAAAAATCCACTTTATATATTTTTCACAGAATAAAGAAATTTTATTTTATCTAAATATAAATACATTGATAACCTATTGATTCAAAAGGATTATTAATAATACAACAACAATATATCAGTGTAATCCCACAAGTAGGGTCTGAAGAGGGTAGAGTGTATGCTAACCCTCGTAGAGATAGAGAGGTTTCCAATAATGTGTGTAATTTTCTTAATGACAATTGATTTTAGGGTTTGTGTTTGGAAAAATGTGTTGTTGTAGTTTATTTTTTTTCCTCTCTAATTAATTCTGACACATGATAGGCTAGTGATATAATTTTTGAAGGGTGAACAAATCTTTTGGTTCCTCATTATTGAAAAAATTTAATTTTGATCATTGCATTTGTATATGACTCATTATATTTAATCTTCAATTAACCAAACACTGTGCCTTTTCTCCCTCAAAGTAAAAAATATGTTATTATATGCATACGGCTCATTACATTTAATCTTCAATTAACAAAACTGTGTGCCTTTTCTCCCTCAAAGTAAAAAATATGTTATTGTATGCAAGGTTAGACTGCGTGCAATAGACCTTTTTGGTCCGACCTTCCTCGGATTCTCACTTGTAGCGGGGGCTTTAGTGCACCAGGCTGCCTTTTTAAGTTCTTGAGAACTCATTTAGCTAATTATTGACTTTCAGCTTTCCCTTTTGTACTGTAAGTAACTTGCTTTTAACACAATTCTTCTTTTATTTTGCATAGAAAATTTAGCTGTTTAATGCTTTGTTACTTAAAATGCAAGAGGTCTTGTCTAGTTAATTCCCAGGTCATCAATGATCAAAGCTAATCCTTTTCAACTAAAATCTAAGTTCTCCTTGGAAGTTGACCTCAATGTTTTCCATACTTGTACTGAACTTCATGATGACTACACTTACATACCATTTTATAATTGTCATTTGTTCTACATGTTTTTCCATTTTCTATATCCCTCTCTCTTTTGGGGGTTCTGGAGAAGAGCTGGACCATAAGGGTCTATTGTACACAATCGTACCTTGCATTTTTGTCATCATGGAAAAAGTGAAAGATTCTTTTTAGACGTGGAAAGATGAAACAGCATGTAAAGAGTGAACTTGGACAAAATCTACATGACATTAACCTGCATCATGTGCCAAAAGGTAGAATAAAATCCCACATCTCTTTATCCTGAACCTGATTCCAGTTTGAAATATTTTCCACCAAATTGCTGGCTTAAGCTTATCTTTGACTTCCCTTTGGCATCACTACTTTTCATTACATGCAAATTTCTCAAGTTACTGGTATTCCTAACACACCAAAGTACTTGAAATCTTGCATAAAGGAGGTTATTGAAACTTTTGACTTTTGGCTCTTCAATTTGTAGTTTAATCTTGACATGTTCTTTTCATTTATGTACTTTTCTTTGTTTACTTATAAGCCAAAGAACTCCTATTCTGGTATTACCTATTCTTTCCCAAAGTTGCTTGGACTCTGCACTTTCGGGGTTGCACCCCGTGTCGGCACGACATAGTGTGGGTGTGGTGTGAGATTCGTATCTGATTTGGTCAATCGATTTTGGATACTTTGACCAAGATCATCGAGAAATTCTAGACAGATACAATGAATTTTGTAGTATGAACAACAGCTAAGTGAAATTGAAGAAAATGGACACCTTATATATAAAAATTTTCATGTTATTCCTTTTCATTTTACAACCTTCCAAAATTCTCCTCTTGATCAATATTTTCTCCTCAGACTCTCTTCGGAATATCCCATAATTTAGGTTTTCTAACTCTATTTTTAAGCATTTAAATTGTTTTTAGCCGAACTCCATACCCGTATCCATGTCTAGATCTGTATCCCGAATCTTAAAATTTATATTATGAAGGAAACGACCTTTAGATCTACACCGAGTCCAAGCAACTTAGGTCTTTCCATCCCACCTTTTGAGTTGGTCCGTGTCCCCACCTTGTCTATCTTTCAAACTACATTTGAAGGATTACTAATACCAAAAAGTTCATTATACATGAAAGGTGCAAAAAAGGTGTATTGTATTTGATACACTTTTGCTTTTTACTTGATATATATCTATATATAGAGAGATAAACATCTAGTACCTCGAACTATGACCAAAGTTGCTACGACATACTCCAATTTCACAGGGATTCTATTACCTCCTGAACTCAATTTTCGCGTATTTTTGTCACCCTTTGTACTGCTGACGTAGCACCTTTATTACATAAATGGGACCCACGTCAAAGGGGTCACGTCAACTAAAAATATTGACTAAAAGGTGTTAGCTAAAAAAGTTGACAAAATTACGCTAAAATTTAGTTTGGCGGTAATAGGACCCCCGTGTTAGTGTATTCCTACATCACTGGATTCGATGTCTCAAGCAATGCTCTTACCGGTAAAATCCCTGAGAAAATCGACCTTTTAAGAGGAATCCCATTCCTGAATCTCTCACATAATAATCTTACCGGGCTGATCCCAAAGACTATCGGCGAGAATGATTTCACTCGAGTCATTGGATCTCAGTTACAACCATTTCACAGGTGAAATTCCAGTGACATTGACACTGTTGGACTTTCTCGCGTATCTCAACTTGTCTTATAACAATTTGAGCGGACTGATTCCAACCAATCCACATTTTGACACTTTGTATCAAGACGGAACAGCATATATCGGGAACAAATACTTATGTGGTGCTCCTGATGGGATGAGCTGCAGCAACAGCAACGGACCCTCTACCAACGAAACAGCTGAGAACAGATACGATCAAGAAAATGTCCTTTTTGTTGTAGTTATATTCTCGGGTTTTGTAACAGGAACATCTGGTGTATTTCTGCTGTTATATTTGATAGATGACAACTGGAGGAATAGGTATTGGAGGGCAGTACACGAAATTGTGTTGAAAATAGTGAACTGTAAGCTATGATATGTGCATATACTAAATACTGCATATTCCAATGCACACTCATAATGGTAGCGTCTAACAAGCAAAAGTTGGAACTCAAACCCGATATCTTACCATCACAAAATGCTTGGTCTCTCATATCGTCATCATATCATCATGGTGCATTGATACAATGTTATGAATGAGAAGAGTTATCGAGAAGGTTGATTAGCTGAAGTAACAAGTTATCGACAAGGAAGCACTAGTTAAATTTGAAAGTTAGTACTGTTTGCTGTTCCGAGAGTTAGTACTGTTCACTCAGTTATTATTTTGTTACTGCTTTGTTAGCTGTAGTTTCTATTCGATTACGTGATGTATTATAAATAAGAGATGTAAGATACAATTGAACTCATTCATGATAATACACAAACACAATGTCTTACCCTCATAGTGAGATGAACTCGAGCCTTACAGCTTATCATTATGGTACCCGTTGTCTTTGATATAGTGTATCGGACACAAAGCTAACATTTGTCCCTCAAGCTGGACTCATCCACAGATAGGGCTGGACATATTTTGGTTTAAATCGAAAAAACCAAAAAATCGAATCGAAATTTAATTTTGGTTTGGTTTTTTGTTTTTTCGAATTGGTTTCGGTTTCAAATTTTAGAAATTTGGTTAAACGGTTTGGTTTTTGGATTTACAAAAAAAGAATTCGGATAAACCGAAAAATTGAAATTATATAAATAATATATTATAATATATATAATTTAATATATATGTAAATATACTAAAAATATAATATAATATAATATGATATAGCATATAAATATATAAATTATAATCATTTAGTAACCCTAAATCCTAATATACTGTTTTGCTTTAGACCCTAACATTAACGTGAAGGCTGCGACAGCGCTCAACCATCCTCAGTTCGTCAATTCATTTGAAATTTCAACATCGTCAACGACAGTTGTTTGCTCAGTTCGTCACTACTGTCGGCAATCGCTGCCGAGTGCGGCCACTGCCGTCACGCCAACGATGATGACTCAGCGAGGTCGATATTTATGGTTATTTCATGCATGTTGAATTAATTATATTTGGGAATGAAAATTAGGTTTGAAAAAAAGATTATTTTTCTAGAAAAATCACCAATTTTAAATGCTCACTACTTTAATCTTTAAAACCGAAATAACCGAACCGAATTTGTAAAAATTGGACCAAACTGAAATAATTTTGGTTTGGTTATGATTTTCATTTTCGTCAATCCGAAAATCAAAAAACCGAACCGATATTCAATAATCAAACCGAACAAACCGAATGCCCACCCCTATCC
Organism: Capsicum annuum; assembly: GCF_002878395.1. Taxonomy (NCBI): domain Eukaryota; kingdom Viridiplantae; phylum Streptophyta; class Magnoliopsida; order Solanales; family Solanaceae; genus Capsicum; species Capsicum annuum. The sequence continues at coordinate 1,471,677 of NC_061117.1, forward strand.
ACAAACCATCGTCATCACCAAAGTATGCATCATGAAGTGAAACTACATGCTCATGCTTAGTGTACCAAAAACGCTTATAACCAGCATCGTCAAGAACTTAATATCATAAACATGCTATGAAAAACAGTTACTGACAATACGGATCTAGTTGGACCCCAATAGAAACACGACACCGGGGCAATCAAAAAAAATAATCATAGTATTAGATAAGTATACAACAGAGAAATCAACATCCTTTACAACTTCTGTTCATGGTACATGTTTCACTATTTTTAACACGATTCTGTCTATGGCCCTCTAGTACGTGCTCCTCCAATTGTCCTTCATCAAATATAAGAGCAAAAACAATCCAGAAATTCCTGTTACATAGCCAAAGAATATAACTAAAACAAACAGGAAATTTTCTTGATCACACTTATTACCTAGTCTTTTTGTCTCTATTGCAATTCGAGATCTAGCCTCGTGTTGTTTTCATCCTCTTCATTGTCAGTTTCAACACACACTAAGATATAAATCTTGTAGATCTTGTATCATTACACATTTGTGCTACATTAAAAGATGATCATATTTAGACCAATCGGTTCAGACACCAGACAGCCCGTACCCACCCATGTTGTTTCGCCCTAAATGGAACGACTCTCTTAGTTACACTACGCCCTGATCCGAGTCCCAAGGATATGAACTTCTTTTGAAACTCTTTATATAACTAATCATCTTGACCTCGATAATTAAGTCACCATACGACGATCAACAATCATTCACAGAACTTGTACTTTTATTTTCTCACATATAACTATTTTTTTATTTAATGTCCATGACCCGATAGTACAACACGTGCAACGAATGTGCCGAGAAACTAGTGTCACAAAAAGCAATAGCTACACACTTGCCTAGTTTTCAACACTAATGGCATATATAATGATATTTACTCAAACAGGCATGCCAATTTTTCAAACCTAGATGATGTGATAGAGGACTTTGTCAAAGTCATCCAACTTATATTTAAACAATTTGATAATTGTTGGTAGTAATAGTGAAATGAAGACACCTTCCAAACACTTAGTCCATTTTTTTTCGAGAATTTTGCATTATTATAATCTAAGCTATTGACTGTGGAATGCAATCTTTTTCAATTCAATAGTATAAGCCTAAACCAAATAAAGCCTTTTTCTCCATGAATCTTAATATTTGACAATCTAGGATATTGTTCATCATCTTGAAGTCATGTGGTTAATGAAATTTTTCCTTATATTTGCTACTCTATTTTACCCTTTTTAGCTCGTTGGTGGTTGCTATGAAGGAGAAAGAGCAGCACTAATGAGCTTCAAATCCTTGCTGACTGATCCATCTAATCGGTTATTGTCACAACCCGAATTGAGGCCCTGACCGTGACGAGCATCCCGAACCATGAAGGCTCGGACACCCTTCTAACTTGAAATCATATACACCATTCACACGTGAATAAGGAAATACAAAAATTGTAGCAAGACAGAATCATGGTCATAAATCTGATATGAATTTAGCATTAGAGAACGAAATCTAAAACTAACTAGCAACATCTGCAAACCGTCTGCGAAATCTTTACTACATGCTCTCTAACACAATCTAAAAGCTGGGACAAGGCCCTCAGTAGGCCAAAACCATATCTAATAATATTTGTCTGAAAGTAAACAGGCCTTCTGGAATAAAGAAGGCTCACCAACTGGATACTGTAACTCTGTCTGATAAAATCTATTACTTTTCTGGACCCCTAGACCGAGCCTCAGAAACTGGAGAGAGGAGTGAGAGTCAATACAGATGTATTGGTACTCAAAGTAATCAAAAATAAAACTTTTATATAAGTAAAATTGTGGAGAGCAATTTGTTAAAACATAATGCATAAACAGTTCTCAAAACATATGGGCATTTTTCTGAAAATCATAAATCATTCTGTCAATGCACTGTCTGTTCTTTGTATTAGGTGGCACTCCCCTACAAGTCTGATATTCCACAGGCTATATGGAATTCGCCATTGACTCGGCGGGGAAGCCCCCAACCCAAGTGTGCCGCAAGGGTTGGAGTGTCTGAGTCTGATACGCCACAGGGCACTAGGCCAGCGTATAATAATATACCCGGATCATAAAATCACGCGAACGGGGCATTTTAGAGGAAAATTGGTGTTCTATGGCCCACGATTCCTGGGGTTGGCCCAGGGTGCGGGCGTGCGATGGACCAAAAATTGATCGGGGAGTGCCATAGAGGTTGGGAATCATCCCAGTGTGGTATGTTTCAATTTTTGTTGCCCTTTGGGTGGACAAATGGGTGAAACGGCAGGAACGGGGCATTTTTGGATAAAACCAATGTTCTATAGCCCACGGTTCTGGGGGTGGGCCCTGGGTCCAGGCGTGCTGTGGGCCAAAAATCGACCGAGGCATGCCTGGGAGGTTGGGGATCATCCTAGTGAAGTTCGTTCTAATTTTCGTGGCTATTTGGGTGGACAAACAGGTTAAACGGCATGAATGAGGCATTTTTGGGTAAAATCGGTGTGCTATAGCCTACGGTTTTGGGGTGGGCCCAGGGTTCGAGCATGTAATGGGTCAAAAATCAATCGGGGCATGCCAGGGAGTTTGGGGATCATCCCAATGAGGTTCGTTCCAATTTTTGTGGCCATTTTGGTTAACAACTGGCCAAACTACGCGAATGAGGAGTTTTGGGGAAAAATTGGTGTGTTATAGCCTACGATTGCGGGGGTGAGCCCGGGGTTCGAGCGTTCTGTGGGTGAAAAATTAATCGGAGCTTGCGAGGGAGGTTTTGGATTATCCCAATGCAGTTCGTTCTAATTTTTATGGCCATTAGAGTGGACAAATGAGAGAAACGGAATGAACAAGGCCTTTATAAGGAAAATCGGTGTGCTATGGCCTACGTTTTTGGGGGTTGGCTCGAGGTGCAGGCGTGCGATGGGCCAAAAATTGACTGAGGTGGTCCATGGATGTTAGGGATCGTCCCTATATAGTCCGTTCTAATTTTCGTTGCTCTTTAGGTGGACAAACGGGAATAATAGCACAAATAAGATATTTTTTGGTGAAATCAGTGTGTTGTAGCCCACGGTTCTGGGGGTAGTCCTAGGGTCTGGGTGTGCTGTGAGGAAAAAATAGACTATGGCGTGCCTTGGAGGTTGTGGATCATCCCAATTTGGTCTGTTTTAATTTTTGTGGTCACTTAGGTGGACAAACAGGCAAAACGATGCAAATGGGGTGGACAAACGAGTAAAACAGCACAAATGGGGTATTTTTAGGCAAAATAGATGTGCTATAGCTTACGGTTCTAGGGGTGGGCCAGAGGTTCGGGCGTGCTTTTGGTCAAAAATCAATCGGGGTGTGCTAGAGAGGTTGGGGTCCTCCAGTATGGTCCATTCTAACTTTTGTGGCCCTTTGAGTGGACAAAAAGGTAAAATGGTACAAATGGGGCATTTTTGGGCAAAATCGGTATGTTATATAGCCCACAGTTCTCAAGGTAGGCACGGGGTTCGAGCGTTCTGTGGGCCAAAAATCGATATGGGTGGGCCAAAGGGTGAAGGATCGTGCCAGTGTGGTCCGTTCTAATTTTTCTAGCTATTTGGGTGGACAATCGGGCTGAACGGTGCAAACATGGCATTTTGGGCAAAAATCATTGTACTATATAGCCCACGATTCTCGGGATGGGCCTGGGTCCCAGCATGTTGTGGGAGAAAAATCAACCGGGCCATGCCAGGGAGGTTGGGGATTATCCCAGTGTGGTCTGTTCTAGTTTTAGTAGCCATTTGGGTGAACAAATGGGCGAAACGGCGCTAATATGGTATTTTTGGCAAAATCATTGTGCTATAGCCCAGGGTTCTGGGGGTGGGTCTGGGATCCAGGTGTGTTGTGGGTTGAAATCGACCGAGGCATGCCAGGGAGGTTGTAGATCATACCAATATGGTCTGTTTAAATTTTCATAGCCATTTGGGTGGACAAATAGGCAAAACAACGCAAACGGGGCTTTTTTAGGTAAAAATAGAGTGTTATAACCTACAGTTCTGGGGGTGAGCCCGGGGTCCGGGTGTTCTGTGGGACGAAAATTGACTTGGACAGTCCAGGGAGGTTGGGGATCATTCTAGTATGGTCCGTTCTAATTTTTGAGTCTATTTGGGTGGATAAACGGTCTAAACGGTGTGAACGGGGTATTTTTAGGGGAAATTAGTGTGTTATAGCCCACGGTTCCGGGGATGAGCCTAGGGTCCGGCCATGTTGTGGGTTGAAAATCGATCGAGGCATACCAGGGAGGTTAGGGATGATCTCAATGTAGTCTGTTCTAATTTTCTTGGCCAAATGGTTGGATAAACGGGCAAAACTGCTCGAACGGGGTATTTTTGGGTAAAATTGGTGTGCTATAGCCCACGATTCCGGGGGTGGCCCCGGGGTCCGACCGTATTATGGGCCAAAAATTGACTGGGGCATGCCAGGAAGGTTAGGGATCATCTCTGTATGGTCCGTTCTAATTTTTGTGGCCATATGGGTGGACAAATAGGTAGAATTATGCGAACAGGGCATTTTAGGCTAAATCGGCGTGCTGTAGCCCATGGTTTCAGGGGTGGGCTCGAGTTTCGGGTGTGCTGTATATCAAAAATTAACCGGTACATGCTAGAGAGGTTGGGGATCATCCCAGTATGGTCTGTTACAATTTTTGTGACCATTTGGGTGGACAAACGGGCGAAACAGCACGAACGGGGAGTTTTTGAGGAAAATTGGTGTGCTACAACCCACTATTCTGGGGGTGGGCCTTGAATTTGGGCATGTTGTAGGCCAAAAATCGACCGGGGCATACCAGGGACGTTGAGGATCATCCCAGTATGGTCCGTTCTAATTTTTGTGGCCATTTGGGTGCTCAAACGGGCAAAACGGGGCATTATTAGGAAAAATCGATGTGCTATAGCCCACAGTTCTGGGGTGGGCCCTGGGTCTAGGCGTGCTGTGGGCTAAAAATTGACTAGGGAGTACTCGGGAGGTTGGGGATTGTTCTAGTGTGGCTCAGTCCAATTTTCGTGGCCGTTTGGGTGGATGAAAGGGCAAAATGGCATGAACGGGACATTTTCGACAAAATTGGTGTGCTATAGCCCACGATTCCTGGGATGGGCCCGAGTTTTGGGCATGCTGTGGGCCAAAAATTGATCGAAGCGTGCCAGGGAAGTTGGGGATTATCCCAATATGGTCCATTCCAATTTTTGTGGCCATTTAGGTGGACAAATAGGCGAAACAGCGCGAACGGGGCATTTTTGAGTAAAATCGATGAGCTATAGCACACGGTTCTGGGGGTGGGCTCGGGGTTCGAGCGTGTTATGGGATAAAAATCGTCTGAGACTTGCCAGGGAGGTTAGGGATAGTCCCAGTATGGTCCGTTAAATTTTTGTAGCTATTTGGGTGGACAAACGTGTGAAATGACACGAATGAGGCGTCTTTGGAAAAAATTGGTGTGCCCAAGGTACGGGCATGCTGTGGGATAAAAATCGACCGAGGCATGTTAGGGATGTTGGGGATCATCCCAGTATGGTCCGTTCTAATTTTTTTGTCCCTTTTGGTGGACAAATGGGTGAAATGATGCAAACGGCGCATTTTTATACAAAATCGATGTGTTATATAGCCCAGAGTTCCCGGGATAGGCCCGGGGTCCCAATGTGCTATGGGTCAAAAATCAACTAGGTCATTTCAGGGAGGTTGAGGATTGTCCCAGTATGGTTCGTGTAAATTTTTACGGCCATTTAGGTAGAAAAACGGGCAAAATAGCGTGAACGGGGTATCTTTTAACAAAATTGGTGTGCTATAGCCAACGGTTCTGCGGTAGACTCGTGTTCGGGTGTGCTGTAGTCCAAAAATTGATTGGGCCATTCCAGGGAGGTTGGGGATCATCCTAGTGTGGTCCGTTCCAATTTTTGTGGCCATTTGGGTGGACAAACAGGTGAAATGATGTGAACAGTGCATTTTTTTGGCAAAATTGATATGCTATAGCCCACGATTCCGGAGAGGGACCCGGGGTTTGGGCTTGCTGTGGTCAAAAAATCTACTGAGGCTTGCTAGAGAGGTTGGGGATTATCTCAGTGTGGTCCGTTCTAATTTTCGTGGCCATTTAGGTGGAGAAACAGGCAAAACGACGCGAACAAGGCATTTTTAGGCAAAATTGGTGTGCTATAGCCCACGGTTTTGGTGGTAGGCCTAGTGTCCGGGTGTGCTGTGTGCCAAAAATCAATTGGGGCATGCCAGGAATATTGGGGATCATCCCAGTGTGGCCCGTTGCAATTTTTGTGGCTATTTAGGTGGATAAAAGGGCAAAACAGTGCAAATGGGAAATTTTTTAGGAAAATCATGTGCTATATCCCACGATTCTTGGGGTGGGCTAGGTATCTGGGTATGTTGTGGGCCAAAAATTGACTGAGGCATGCCAGGGAGGTTAGGGATCGTCCAAGTATGGTCCGTTCTAATTTTTGTGCCCATTTGGGTTGTCAAACGAGCGAAACAACACGAACAGGGCGTTATAAGGCAAAATCGATGTGCTATAGCCCACGGTTCTAGGGGTGGCCCAAACATTCGGGCGTTCTGTGGGTCAAAAATCGATCAAAAGGTGCCAGGGAGGCTGGAGATCATCACAGTATGGTCGGTTCCAATTTTTGTGGCCATTTGGGTAGAAAAAAATAGGTGAAACGACGCAAACAGGGCATTTTAGGGAAAAATCAATGTGCCATAACCCACGGTTTTTTGGGTGGGCCTGGGGTTCAGGCATGCTGTGGGCCAAAAATTGACTGGGGCGTGTTAAGGAGGTTGCAGATCATCCCAGTATGTTCCGTTATAATTTTCGTTGCCATTTGGGTGGACAAACGAGCAAAACAATGCGAATGAGAAATTTTTTGGCAAAATTGGTGTGCTATAGCCCAAGGTTCGGGGGTGGACTCGGGGTCTGGACATGCTATGGGTTAAAAATCAACTGAGGCTTTCCAGGGAGGTTGGGGATCATCCCAATGTCGTCCGTTCCAATTTTTATGGCCATTTGGGTGTTCAAACAGGCAAAACGTTGTGAATGGGGCATTTTTGGGCAAAATCGGTATGCTATAGCCTACGGCTTCGGGAGTGGGCCCGGGGTCCGGGCATATTGTGGGCTAAAAATTGATCGTGGCATGCCTGGGAGGTTGGGGATCATCCTAGTGTTGTCCGTTCCAATTTTCGTGACCATTTGGGTGGACAAAGGGGCGAAATAGTGCGAATAGGGCATTTTTAGGCAAAATCGATGTGCTATAGCCCACAGTTCCAGGGGTGGGCCCAGGGCTCGATTGTGATGTGGGACGAAAATCAAACAGGGCGTGGCAGGGAGGTTGGGGATCGTCTAATACCAAAACTCCCCAAGAATACAGGAAACAAACACCAAAATCAGTCCACTAGTTCAAGAACTATGGACCCTTTTGATAACCTATCTCGGATTTGCAAGAAGAACAATAAAGGAAGTGATATCAAGAGTAAAACACACTAAAAAAACAGAAACAACACATGATGAACAAGATCAACACAAGAACACAACTTTCGTATTCAACAAGACATAAAAACATTCCACTACAAATATACAAAGTGCAATAAGATAAAGATAGATAGATAGATAGATAGATAGATAGATAGATAGATAGATAGATAGATAGATAGATAGATAGACAGACAAATGAAGATGTAATATTAACAACCCAAAAGATTATTCCAATTTTGGACCTTTAATATCACACACAACCTAAACCTATATCTTACGTGACCTCAAGGGAACCAGAATCCCCAAGCAATCTCTGTTTCTAAGCGATTCATCAACACAAGGATTCCACCTTGCCCAAGGATTCCACCTTGCTAAGAGGCTCTCAAAAGAGGCTACAAATATCATCAAAAATCTTCCCCAAAATGACCTAATAAGGTTATATTTATAGCTAGGGAAACTTATTGCAAATGACCAAAAAACCCTTGCGAAGGAGCGGATGAACAGTGATGGATGAATAGTAACAGCTTTAGAGTGTGGACTTGTTCTCTACACTTCAAAGCTTGCTCCTTGTATGGGAAGCCCCACAAGCTCGGATATTCACTCATGTCTTCATGTCCTCAGTGCTAAGATGCCTCTTTGACCCATATCATCCTCCCCTCCTTAGAAAGGATTGATCCTCGAATCCAAACCTTGCAAAATGATAGGAAGGACAAACAAACACAAGTTCCTCAAGGTATGAGGGTTAGATTTAGTGTAATGAATCATAGCATTATGCCAAGGTGGCTCAAACTTCACGTATACCCAAACATCCCTCGGGTTCTAAAAAATAATACACCAATCACGAGAAACCCAAATTACATACAAGACATGCTTAGCATCAACATAATCATGCTCACACGATGCACACATGTCATTCCCGAATATGGTTTGAAATGAATCAATATCATACCTCAAGTGATATATGGGATCAAAGGGGTAGGGTATCCATGGACATGGGTAGAGGACATGCTTCTTTTCCTTGAGACTACCACCAATACAATCACATATCCCCTCTATGCTAATATGATCTACAATAAAAACAACTAGAGGGTCATATTTAGTCAATCGGCCAACTTGTTCAACATCACCATTTTCACACATAGTTGGTTGTCATGACTTCCATAAGACAATGTACTATCACTTGCCACAATGGATTCAATACTAGGTGGATCAATTAGTATATCCACAATTTCAAGTTGTACATTATCATCACAAAATAAAGGCACATTCAGTTCACTTAAAGACAAACTATTATTCACACTTAGTTGGCTATTATCCTCATTCACTAGAGTGCAAAAGTTAGTTTGATTACCTTGTAGCTCATGTGGAGCAAGGCCACTCACAAAAATTTGATTAGGAAGGCTTTGATACTCCATCAAGTTATACAACTTCTTGCAAAGAGAGCCTTCCGTCCCTTCCAATCTTCCTTCCATTCTATCCATTATTTGACTATCGATGGAATCAAGCCTTGCCATGATAGATTTAACCCAAGTAGGCATTTCAGCTTCATTCACCATTGTACCTATCAAGATCTACTAAAAAAACAACACAAAAACATCAAACATGTTAAAGGTTAGAAAAAATCAGTCCGCAAGATGTATCAAAATAGTCTGCACACTCTCAAGCTCACACTTTTGAAGTTTCACTCTATTGGCCTCACAAGTGTTGATAACTCGCTTGTACTCCAATGAGGTCACTTGGTTCCAATTGTGTCTAGAGGATGGATTAGATTCTTGTTTTAAACGACTCAAAAAGTAATGTACAAACTTGAACCAAAATGAATACTACGACTCAAAAATGAGAAAAACACACAACAAAAGCTAAACACGAATGAACAAACACAAAGACTAACTTACAATCTAGTAGACGAGTACTAGTTTGCCAATTAGTATTGGAACCAACGAAATTGAAACTAAGGAACAACAAAAGGAAACTACAAAATCTGAAATTTGAGCTTAAGTATGCTGCGTGAACAGTAAAACGTGATGAACGTAGCAGCCACGTATTGATCTCAGTCCCACACTACTTTTGTTGTCCAATTTCAAGTCTTGGTCAATTTTTTTTCAATTTTGACTTTGGTGGGCTTGGTTTTAGGAGAGAAATATAAGTCTTTTAATCCTTTTTTTTCAAATTCAAAAGTGGAAGACTTGACTTTCTTGTACCATTTCCCTAAAACATGGTCCTTAAATCATGGAAGGTTGTTGGAAAAGTGGTTGTTAAAGTCCTTTGAGTGGTTGGAATTGGTTGTAAAAGTCTTGAGAGATCTTGAATTTTGTAAATTTCTCTTTCAAGACTAACAAAATACACTCTCTCTATCTTCAACTTCCAAGATTAAACATCCACTTTTTCTTCAACAATAGATGAAGATGTGAAGAACATAATTTTTGAATCTTGAAGTTCTAAGGTTCAAGTTGGACCCCAAACATCAACAACACCTTTCCAAGATTAAAAATACAACACAATAACCACCATACATGTTCAAACCTTGAACCAACAACACATCACACGTTCAAGTCTCAAACCCGCAACAACAATCAGTCACAATTCGGTTCATAACAACAACATCTACATTTCAAGCTCAGATCTAGATCTAAACTCAAAAGTGTTAGTGATGAAGAAACTAACACTAGAAGCAACAAAAAAAACAAAATGACTTCTAGATCTAGCCAAGAAAACAAAATTTTCGGCCAAGACAACGACAAAATCCAGATTCAGCCAAGAACTAGAACAAGATTTCAATTTTTTGGAATTTTTCAGTTTTCAGTATTTTTTTTATATTTTTTTTTGAATTTTTATCCAAGAAAACCCAAGATTGGTAGTGTAGGAACACAACCATCCGTGCTTTGATACCAAATGATACAATACTAAGTGTGTATCAAGAGATTCCAACTAACACAAGAACAACAACATGAACAACAAAGTGCTAGTGAATCGAAAATGGCCACACACGGCTTCACTAGGCTTGCAACACTTGTTTGAGCTAGAAAGTGAGTTTAACAACAAGAAAAACAAAGACAATATTGCTAGTGAATCAAAATATCCCCACACGGCTTCACTAGACTTTTATATTCAGCAACACAATGTTAACAAGATTTACAAAGAAAGATATAGAAACTTGACACACAATGTTCATTAATCTAAGAACCCTAACAAGAGAAAGAACCCTAAGACTAATAAATATCAATACCAAGTTCATACTTGGACCAAGAGGAACTCAAAGAACCCCAAGAACCTAATTTCTAGCCAAGATATAACACTAGTATCACTCTACTGGGGAGAATTCGATTTTGGCCTCTCCAAATGAGAAAGAAAAGTCAAAAATTTACAAGTCTTTTGTTTCTTGAATAATAGGAATGAACTAAAGCAAGACTAACCCTATTAAATGGCTTATATAGTCACTTAGAAAAGAGGGACAAAGACCGAAATACCCTCGATATTTAGGTGGGTGGGTTTGGGGTATCTTGGTGGGCCTCTTCATATTTTATTAAATATAGGCCCTTAAATGAGCTCACAAGGGCCTCACACATAGCCAAGAATGTGAACAAGGCTTGGAGTCATTGCAACTCACGTGCTTGGATTCGTGTGAAAGGTCTCGAGCTAGGTATTCCTGTATCATCATCCTAGTCTGATCTTCTAATTTTTGTGGCCATTTGGGGGGACAAATGGGCAAAATAGTGCGAATGGGGCATTTTTGGGGAAAATTAGTGTACTATATATCCCATGGTTCTCGGGATGGGCCCGAGGTCCCGACTTGTTGTGGGCAAAAAATTGATCGGGGCATGTCAGGAAGGTTGGGGATTGTTCTAGTGTGGTCTATTCCAATTTTCATGGCTATTTGGGTGGACAGACGAGCGAAATGGTGCGAATGGGGTATTTTTGGAAAAATTATTGTGCTATTGATCCACAGTTATGGGGGTGGGCCCGGCATCCAAGCGTGCTATGGGTCAAAAATTATTTGGGCCAAGTAGGGAGTTTGGGGAACATCCCAGCATGTTGTGGGCCCAGGGTCCCGATGAGCTGTGGGCCAAAAATCGATCGTGGCATGCCAGAGAGGTTGGGGATTGTCCCAGTGTGGTCTGTTCTAAATTTTTTAGCTATTTGGGTGGACAAACGGGTGAAACGGCGTGAACAGGGTGTTTTTCAGAAAAATCGATGTGCTATAGTCCACAGTACCGGGGGTGGGCCTGGGGTTTGGGCATGTTGTTAGCCAAAAATAGATGGAGGTATGCTAGGGAGGTTGTAAATCATCCCAGTATGGTCTGTTTAAATTTTCGTAGCCATTTGGTTGGACAAACAGTCAAAACGGTGCAAACTAGGTATTTTTGGGCTAAACCGGTGTGCTATAACTCACGATTCCTGGGGTGGGCCCGTGCTTCGAGCGTGCTATGCGCCAAAAATTGACATGGGTGTGCCGGGGAGGTTAGGGATCATCCCAGAGTGATCCGTTCAAATTTTTGTGGTGATTTGGGAGGATAAACAAGGTAAATGGCGTGAACAGGGTATTTTTAGGGAAATATAGCCCATGATTTTGGTGGTAGGCCTAGGTTCTGGGCATATAGTGGGTCAAAAATTGACCGAGGCATGCCTTAGAGGTTGGGGATGATCCCAGTATGGTTTGTTCCAATTTTTGTGACCAAATGGGTGGACAAATGAGAGAAACTGCGGGAATGGGGGTATTTTTAGTTAAAATCGGTGTGCTATAGCCCACGGTTCTGGAGGTGGGCCCGGGGTTCGGCCATACTATTGGCTGAAAATCAAATGTAGTATGCCAGCGAGGTTGAGGATTGTCTCAGTATGATCCGTTCCAATTTTCATAACCATTTGGGTGAACAAACAGGCAAAACGGCGTGAATGGGGCATTTTTAGGCAAAATGGGCATGCTATAGCCTACGGTTTTAGGGGTGGGCTTGGGGTCCGAGTGCACTGTGTGCGAAAAATCAATCGAGATATGGCAGTAAGGTTGGGGATCATCCTAGTATGTTCCATTGCAATTTTTGTGATAATTTGGGTGGTAAAACGGGCGAAACAGCACAAACAAAGCATTTTTTAGGAAAATCAGTGTGTTATATCCATGATTCTAGGGGTGGGCTGGGATTCGGGCGTGCTATGGGCTAAAAATTGATCGAGGCATACCAGGGAGGTTGGAAATCGTTCCAGTATGGTTCGTTCTAATTTTAGTAGCCATTTGGGGTGACAAACGGGCGAAAAGGCGCGAATAAGGTGTCTTTGGAAAAATTGATGTGCTATAGCCTACGATTCCGGAAGTGGGAATGGGGTCCAGGAATGATGTGGGACGAAAATCAATTGAGATATACTAGGGAGGTTGGGGATCTTCCTAGTGTAGTGTGTTCTAATTTTTGTCGCCATTTGGGTGATCAAACGGGTAAAACAGCACAAATGGGATGTTTTGGGGCAAAATCAGCATGCTATAGCCCACGGTTCTTAGGGTAGGCCAGGGGTCCGATTGTGCTGTAGGACAAAAATTAATCAGGGCATGCTAGGGAGGTTGGGTATCATCCCAGTATGATTCGTTCTAATTTTTGCAGCCCTTTGGGTGGACACACGGGCAAAACAACATGAACGGGCTATTTTTGGGAAAAATTGGTGTGCTATAAGCCCACAATTCTCGGGATGGGCTCGGGATTCGAGCGTGTTGTGGGCCAAAAATTGACTGAGGCATGCCAGGGAGGTTGGGGATTGTCCTATTATTGTCCGTTCTAATTTTTGCAGCCATTTGGGTTGACAAATAGGCCAAATGGTATGAACAGGGTATTTTCTTACAAAACCAGTGTGCGCTATAGTTTTGGGGGTGGGCCCAACGTTTGAGAGTGTTGTAGGTAAAAAATTTATTCAAGTGTGCCAGGGATGTTGGGGATAGTCCCAGTGTGGCCCGTTCTAATTTTTTTGGCCATTTGGGTGGTCAAACAGGCAAAACGACACTAACTGGGCATTTTTGGTCAAAATCGATGTGCTATAGCCCACGATTCTGGGGGTGGACCTAGGAATCGGGCATATTATGTGACAAAAATTGATCAGGGTGTGCCATGGAGGTTGGGGATCATCCCAGTATGGTCCATTCCAATTTTAGTTACTATTTAGGTGGACAAATAAGTGAAACGGCACAAATGGGGTATTTTGGGGCAAAATTATGATGCGGGTTAAGAATTGAGTTAGACATGCCAGGGAGGTTAGGGATCATCCTAGTGTTGTCCGTTCCCATTTTTGTGGCCATTTGGGTGGACTAAAAGGCGAAATAGCACAAATGGGAAATTTTTAGGCAAAATCGGTGTACTATTGCCCACGGTTCTGGGGGTGGGCCTGGGGTCCTGCCGTGCTGTGGGCGAAATATCATCCAAGATATGCCAGAGAGGTTGGGGATCATCTCAGTATAGGGCATTCCAATATTCATGACCAGTTGGGTAGACAAACGGGCAAAACAGCATGAACCGAGCACTTTCCAAAAAAATCGATGTGCTATAACCTATAGTTATGGGAGCGAGCTTAGGGTTCGTGCGTGGTGTAGGTCAAAAATCAACCAAGGCATACCAGGGAGGTTGGAGATCATCCCAGTATGGACGTTTCAATTTTCGTGGCCCTTTGGGTGAACAAATGAACGAAATAGTGCGAATGAGGCTTTTTGGGGAAAAATTGGTATGCTATATAGCCCACGATTCCCAAGGTGGGTTCAGGGTCTGGGTGTGCTGTGGGCCAAAGATTGAATAGGGCATGCCAGGGAGGTTGGAGATTGTCACAGTGTGGTCCGTTCCAATTTTTGTAGCCATTTGGGTGGACAAACGGGCAAAATCACAAATGGGGTATTTTTTGGAAAAATCGTTGAGCTATAGCCGACTATTCTTGGGGTGGGTCCGGGTTCGGGTGTACTGTAGGTCAAAAATTGATTGGGTAGTGCTAGGAATGCTAGGGATTATCCCATTGTGTTCCATTTGAATTTTTATGGCAATTTGGGTGGACAAACGGGTAAAACGGCGTGAACAAGGCATTTTGGGCAAAATCGGTGGGCTATAGCCCATGATTTTGGGGGTGAGCTCGGGTTCGGGCGTGCTGTAGGCTAAAAATCATTTGAGTCATGCTAGGGAGGTTGGGGATCATCCCAGTGTGGTCCGTTCAAATATTTGTAGCTATTTGGGCGGACAAATTGGCGAAACGACAAGAACGACGTATTTTTAGGCAAAATTGGTTGCTATAGCCCTCTGTTCTGGGAGTGGGATCAGGGTCCGAGCGTATTGTGGACCAAAAATTGATCGAAGCATGGCAGGGAGGTTGGGCATCATCCTAGTATGGTCGGTTCCAATCTCCTGGCCATTTGGGTGGACAAACGGGTGAAATGGTGCGAACAAGGAATTTTTGGGTGAAATCTGTGTGCTATAGCCCACGGTTCCGGTGGTGGGCCCAGGGTTCGGGGTGATGTAGCCCAAAAATTGAATGGGGCATTCCAGGGAGGTTGGGGATCATCCTTGTACTATCCGTTCTAATTTTTATGACCATTTGGGTGGACAAACAGGAGAAACAGTGCAAACGGGGCATTTTTGGGTAAACTTAATGTGCAAGCCCATGGTTCCTAGGGTGGGCCTTGATTCCCGGTGTTTTATGGGTCAATAATCGACCGAGGCATTCCAAGGAGGTTGGGTACTATTACAATATGGTCCGTTCTAATTTTTGTGGCTATTTATATGGACAAACGGGGAGAACAGCTCGAATGAGGTATTTTTGACAAAATCTATGTGCTATAGCCCACGGTTTAGGGGGTAGGCACGGGGTTTGGGCATGCTGTAGGCCAAAAATTGATCGAGCCATGCCAGGAAGGTTGGGTTTCACCTAGTGTGGTCCGTTCTAATTATCGTGGCTATTTAGGTAGGCAAACGGGCAAACCAGTGCGAACAGGTCATTTTTTACCCAAAATTTGTGTGCTCTAGCCCACGATTCCAGGGGTGGGCATGCTATAGATAGAAAATCAATCAAGGCATGACAGGGAGGTTGGTATCATCCCAGTATGGTCCGTTCTAATTTTTGTCGCTATTTGGGTGGACAAACAGGCAAAACGTTGTGAACAGTGTATTTTTAGGCAAAATTTGTGTGCTATAGCCCCCGATTCTGGGGGTGGACCCAGGGTTTGGGCTTGTTGTAGCCCAAAAATTTACTGGGGCATGTCAGGGAGGTTAGAGATTGTCCAAGTATGGTCAGTTCAATTTTCAGGGCCATTTCAGTGGACAAACGGGAGAAACAATGCAAATGGGGTATTATGGAGAAAAATTGGTGTGGTAGGCCAAGATTCCCGGGGTGGGCCTGGGTTCCCGATGTGTTGTGGGCCGATAATTGACCGAGGTGTGTCAGAGAGGTGTGTGACTATCCCAGTATGGTCTATTCCAATTTTCATGGCCATTTAGGTGGACAAACTGGTGAAACACATGAATGAGGTATTTTTGGCAAAATCGATGTGCTATAGCCCATGGTTCTGGGGGTGGACCCATGGTCTGGGCGTGATATGGGCTGAAAATCTACTGAGGCATGGAATGGAGGTTAGGTTTCATCCCAGTATGGTCCGTTCTAATTTTCATGGCTATTTGGGTGGGCAAATAGGCAAAACAACGCGAATGGGACATTTTTATGCAAATTCTGTGTGCTATAGCCCACTGTTCTAGTGGTGGGCGTGGGGTTCAGGTTTGATGTGGGAAGAAAATAGATTGAGGCATGATAAAGATATTGGGGATCATCCCTGTGTGGTCCATTCTAATTTTCATAGCCATTTGGGGGGACAAACAGGTAAAACGATGCGAACGGGATATTTTTAGTGAAATCGGTATGCTATAGCCCATGATTTCGAGGGTGGGCCTAGGTTCTGGGCGTGCTGTGGGTCAAAAATCTATCAGTGCATACTAGGGAGGTTGGGGATCATCCCAGTGTGGTCTGTTCAAATTTTTGTGGCCATTTGGGAGGATAAACAGGCGAAACGATGCGAATGAGGCACTTTTGGGAAAAATTGGTGTGACATAGCCCATGGTTCTGGGGATGGACCCGGGGTCTGATCGTAAAATAGGCCAAAAATTAACTGGGTATGCCAAGGAGGTTGGGGATCATCTCAGTATGGTTTGTTCCAATTTTCTCAGCCATTTGTTCAAATAAACAGGTGAAATGGCGCGAATGGGGTATCTTTGGGCAAAATTGGTGTGCTATAGCCCATGGTTTCAGGGGTGGGCCCAGGAACGGGCGTGCTGTGTGCCAAAAATAGACCAGGACATGCCAGGGAGGTTGGGGATAATCCTAGTGTGGCCCGTTACAATTTTTATGTCCATTTGGTTGGACAAACAGCGAAACAGCGCAAATGGGGCATTTTTTTAGGAAAATTGGTGTGCTATTTCCCAGAATTCCGAGGGTGGACTCGGGATTCGGGCATGTTATGGGCCAAAAATTGATTGAGGTATGCCAGGGGTTTGGGGATCGTCCCAGTATGGTTCATTCTAATTTTAGTGGCCATATGGGTGGACAACGGGCAAAACGATATGAACGGGGCGTTATTGGGCAAAATCGATGTGCAATAGCCCATGATTCCGAGGGTGGGCCCGGGGTGTAGGCATGTTGTGGGCCAAAAATTAATTGGGGAGCACCAAGGAGGTTGGAGATCATTCCAGTGTGGTCCATTCTAATTTTTGGGGCTGTTCCGGTAGACAAATGAGTGAAAAGGCATGAACGAGGCATTTTTGGGCAAAATTGTTGTGCTATAGCCCATAATTTTGGGGGTGGACCCGGTGTTCAGGTATGCTGTATGCCAAAAATCGACTGAAGTATGCCAAGGAGGTTGGGGGTCGTCCTAGTGTGGTCTGTTCCAATTTTTGTGGCCATTTGGGTAGAAAATGGGAAAAATGGTGCAGACGGGGTATTTTTAGGAAAAATCAATGTGATATAGCCCACGGTTCCCAGGGTGAGCCTAGGTTCCCAGCGTGTTGTGGGCCAATAATTGACCAGGGTGTGCCAGAGATATTGAGGATTGTCTAAGTATGGTCCATTCCAATTTTCGTTGCCATTTAGGTGGATAAACGGGCAAAATGGCACGAACGGGGTATTTTTGGCAAAATCAGTGTGCTATAGCCCATGGTTTTGGGAGTGGGCTCGGGTTTCGAGCATGCTGTGGGATAAAAATCAATTGGGGCATGACAGGGAGGTTGGGGACCTTCCTAGTATGACCTGTTCTAGTTTTTGTGCCTATTTTGGTGGACAAATGGGCAAAACGGTATGAATGGGGTGTTTTTAGGAAAAATTGGTATGTTATAGCCCACGGTTAAGGGAGTAGGCCCGAGGACCGGGCGTATTATGGGTCAAAAATTGACGGAGGCATGCTAAGGAGGCTGGGAATCATCCAATTGCAGTTCGTTCTAATTTTGTGGCCCTTTTGGTGGACAAACGGGGAAATGGCGCTAATGAGACATTTTTTGGAAATATCGGTGTGCTATATAACCCAAAATTCCTGGGGTGGTCCGGGGTCCAGGCGTGTTGTGAATTAAAAATTGACTAGGGTATGCCAGGGAGGTTGGGGATTGTCCTAGTATGGTCCGTTCTAATTTTTTACGGTTATTTGGGTGGACAAACGGGGGAAATGGTACGAATGGGGTATTTTTTTGGCAAAATCGGTGTGCTATAACCCACGATTTCAGGGGTGAGCCTGAGGTTCGGGTGTGCTGTAGGACGAAAATCAATTAGGGCATGCCAGGGGTGTTGGTGATAGTCCCGTATAGTTCGTTCTAATTTTTATGGCCATTTGGGTGGACAAACGGGTGAAACGGCACGAACGAGGCATTTTTGAGAAATATCAGTGTGCTATAGCCTACGGCTCTGGAGGTGGACCTGGGGTCCGGGCATGTTGTAGGCTAAAAATCAATCGGGGCATGCCAGATAGGTTGGGGATCATCCCTGTGTGATCCGTTCCAATTTTTATGGCCGTTTGGGTAGACAAATGGGCGAAACAGTATGAATGGAGCATTTTTGGGAATAAACAGTATGCTGTAGCCCATGATTCTGGGGTGGCTCAGGATGCAGGTATGCTATGGGCCAAAAATTGATTAGGGTATTCTAGGGATGTTGGGGTCATCCCAGTGTGGTCCATTCCAATTTTTGTAGTCATTTTCCTGGACAGACGGGTGAAATGGCACGAATGGGGCATCTTTGGGAAAATACGGTGTTCTATAGCCCACGGTTCTGGGAGTGGGCCTGGGGTCCGGGCATGATGTGGGATGAAAATCAATCGTGGTGTGCCAAGGAGGTTGAGGATCTTCTTAGTGTGGTCCATTCTAATTTTCGTAGCCATTTGGGTAGACAAACGGGCAAATCAGGATGAACGGGGTGTTTATGAGACAAATCGGTGTGCTATAGTACATGGTTCTAGGGTGGGACCAAGTTTCGGGCATACTGTAGGCCAAAAATTAATTGGAGCATGCTAGTGAGGTTGTGGATCATCCCAGTATGGTTTGTTCTAATTTTCGTGGCCCTCAGGATTGACAAACGGGCGAAACAGCGTGAATGGGGCATTTTTGGGCAAAATTGATGTGCTATATAGTCAACTATTCCCAGGGTGGGCTAAGGGTTTGAGTATGTTGTGGGTTGAAAATCGACCGAGGAGTTCTAGGGAGATTGGGGATTGACCCAGTGTGGTCCGTTCTAATTTTTACGGCCATTTGGGAGGACAAACGGGTGAAATGGCACGAACAAGGTATGTTTTTAGGAAAACCAGTGTTCTATAGCCCACGGTTTTGGGGGTGGGCCTGGGTTTCCGAGCGTGATATAGGCAAAAATCGATTAAGGCATGCCAGGAAGGTTGGGGATAGTCCCAGTGTGGTTCTTTCAATTTTTTGTGGCCATCTGGGTGGACAAAGAGGCAAAACAACGCGAATGGGTCATTTTTAGGCAAAATCGGTGTGCTATATCCCACGATTTTGGGGGTGGACCCAGGGTTTAGGCGTGCTGTATGCTGAAATCGACCCAGGGAGGTTGGGGATTGTTCCTTTATGATCCGTTCTAAGTTTTGTTACCATTTGGGTAGAGAAACCGGCGAAATGGCGCGAACGGGGCATTTTTAGGGAAAATCGGTGTGCTATAGCCCAGGGTTGCAGGGGTGGGCCTGGGGTCTGATCATGTTGTGGGCCAAACATAGATCGGGGTATGCCAGGGAGGTTGGGAATCATTCCAGTGGGGTCTGTTCCAATTTTGTTTCAATTTGGGTGGACAAACGGGCGAAATAGCACGAATGGGGTCTTTTTGGGCAAAATCGATGTGCTATAGCCCACGATTCCGGGGGTGGGCCTGGGGTCCTAGCATACTGTGGGATAAATATCAACTGGGGCATGCCAGAAAGGTTGGGGATCATCCCATGTGGTCTGTTCTAATTTTCATGGCTATTTGGGTGGACAAACGGGTGAAACGGCGTGAACCGAGCATTTTCCAGAAAAATTGGTGTGCTATAGCCTACCGTAGGGGGCCTGGGGTCCGGGTGCACTGTGGGCCAAAAATTGACTGAGGCGTGCCAGGGTGGTTGAGGATTATCCAAATATAGTTCGTTCCAATTTTCATGGGCCTTTGGGTGGACAAACAGAAGAAACGGTGTGAATGGGACATTTTTGGGCAAAATTAGTATGCTATATAGCCTATGATTCCCAAGGTGGGCCCGAGGTCCGGGCGTGCTATGGGCTAAAAATCAACCGAGGTGTGCTAGGGAGGTTGATGATTGTCCCAGTATGGTCTGTTACAATTTTTGTGGCCATTTGGATGGACAAACTGGCTAAACCGCGAATGGGGTATTTTTAGGCAAAATTGGTGAGCTATAGCTCAAGGTTCTAAGGGTGGGCCCGGGGTTCGGGCATGATGTATGCCAAAAATTATCTGGTCCATGCTAGGGAGGTTGGGGATCGTCCCAGTATGGTCCGTTCTATTTTTTGCGGCCATTTGGGTTGAGAAACGGCATGAACGGGGCATTTTTTAGGAAAATAAGTGTTCTATAGCACACGTTTCTGGGGATAGGCCCGAGGTCCGGGTATGATGTGGGCAGAAAATTGACCAGGGCATGCTGTGGGTTAAAAATCGACCAGGGCATACTAGGGAGGTTAGGAATCATCCCATTGTAGTCTGTTATAATTTTTGTGGCAATTTGGGTGGACAATGGGCGAAGCGGTGTAAGTGGGGCATTTTAGTGCAAAACTTTTGTGCTATAGCCATGGTTTCGAAGGTGGACCCAGTTCTATGCGTGTTGTGGGCCAAAAATCGGCAGGGGCATGCCAGGGAGGTTGGGGATCATCCCAGTGTGGTCTGTTCCCATTTTTGTGGCCATTTGGGTAGACAAACGAGTGAAACAACACTAACGGGGCATTTTTCGGCAAAATCGGTGTGCTATAGCCCACGATTCTTAGGCTGGGCCCGGGGTTCAGGCATTCTATAGACTGAAAATTGATCGACGCATTTCGGATAGGTTGGCATCCGGAATGGCACCCACACTAATCTTTCTGTGGAAGAACCATCTAAACCGAACTATCACCCAATTACTTAGTCAATATTAAGACAATATTATCATAACACCACCTTAATAATATTCATTTGAAGCTAATCATTATCAATGTAAAATTTAAACAAACTACTTACTAAAATCCCAAGATCCGAAAGTCATCGTACAAGAACTTCTAAACAAAGATCATATCTAAAAGAGATATCCAAATATAAAGAAAATAAAGAATGTTTCATTTTCCGAAAGATGGATAAGAAAAAATAGGATGACCCATGACAACCTGGAGATGGAGTTCTCACCCTTAGACCAAGATCTGATATCAAACTTTAGAGGTGAGGTCGTGTCTGACGGTCGTGAGTAGGTAATTATCAGCTTATACATGATGCCTTATTTATTTCAAATCCTACAAATATTAATTATTTATAGAGTAGGTAGCTAGGGTTAATAAGAGTATTTTTTTCACTTGAATGTTAAAAACGTGTCTATTAATTGCTATAACCAAGAAAAAACAAGTTTGTGGGACCATTAGCTTATGATTCAATTCAATTGGCAACAAATAAGTTTGTATAATTAGGACCACTTGTATCCTCGTGTAGAAAGTAGGGTTGGGATGTTTAAGAAAAATCAAAAAAATTATATAAATTTGCAAAATTGAATTGACTCGAACTAATAGCATTACATTAGTCACTATCGGCCATTAAATAAGTGAGATAGAAAGAATATCTCCACTCTTAATTGAAAGTTTTTATTTCAAACTCCGAATGAGAAAATTCTAATGAGAAGCATCATATGAGAACAATTGGACTTGTTGTTATATCATATGATAGTACAAAATAAATGGACACTCGATCAAATGAGTATAAGAAAGAGCTATGATAGTAACAATCAATTATTCAGCACAAACATCTGCATTAAGAAGAACTTGTTGTTCTCAAACATTACTTGTCCTATGAACACCCACATGTCACAACCATCACTCTTCCTTATACTTATTAGATCACGTGTAATTTCATCATGTGATGTTATCTAGTTGTTTTGCATTGCTTGGATATTGTTTATGGTTATTTATTTTATTTTATTTTCCCCCCTTTTTAGTTCTATCTCAGTGATTTACGAGTTATATGATTTACAATACTTGATCAAATAGCTCATCACGATACCGAGGAGGGGGTATGACAATTGAGAAGAGTCACTACTAAAAAAGCTATAAAAAGAGACCTAAAAAAAAGACCTCATGATGAGTGCATCAATTGCACTAAGATATGGTACTTCATAACCAATCTAAATTGGTATATTTTTAATTTTAGCAAATAATCTATTGCTTTTGAAAACTCTCCGAGAGTTCCAATAAATTTATGAAAAATAAGGATTATAAATAAGTTTCCCAAAAACATTTATATGTTTCAAACATTCTAAATCCTTAAAAAGTTTTCATATAAAATTTGTCAAGCGACAATATTCAACATTTCATGAGTGACATCTTCAAGTATTTGGACTGCAAATCAGATAAGTTTCATCTTACCAAGATGCATCCTTTCACGTCACTTGATAAATATTTCTACGTCAGCATGCTTACATAAATATATAATTCAAATCCTCATAATCTTTTACAATATTGTGTTAGTATTGTATCAAAGATATTACTAATGATATATCATTTTGTATCGCTTCACAATGCGACATAACTTTTTGAGATCTCATTACTTCATTATTTTCAAGTACCAAAACCTCTCATAAGTTCTTATGAAGTGTTATGTCGTAGGCTCTTCAAGAACACATTTCCTTCTTATTATGATTATTTGTTCCTTATCCCTTTTAAGGATTATTTCATTTGGAATCGATTGATCTACCACTCTTCATGCATGCATAGACTTTGTCCTTTATAGACACAAAATAGGAGAACTTGCAGCTTAAATATGAGATGCTTTTGGCAATTGACTTGAATTATCTTTTGAATGAGGATCTGATGATAATTCCTCACATATTTCTTAACTTCTTATAATCTCCCCCTTATGTTAGGAAAACTAACATACATCCTCCATATTCTTTGAGAAATCCATCTTTGTTCATCATCGTATATTTATTAGTCGTATACCGCACATCAAAACTATTAGATGGGCAACGTGTGATTCCTGACTTAGAACCAACTTTGAGAGGAAAATTAATCATAATTTATTGGTTTGATGCATACAAGTACTTTTGTATATAATATTTCAAACCAACACATGAAGTTTTTATTCTTAATGGTTTAACTATTTATTGAAGGCATTCGATGCTAAACCATCATCATCAAGATGAATTATCTTAATTACACAATCTAAAAATTATGCTCTTAAACTCAATTTCATTGAGCAAGCAACTTTATTAATGTTAAACTGCAGGTTGACAATAAACGTTCAAGTGATCATCTTATATCGATGCATCATCTTAACAGATCACATTTTAGGTGTTGCAATTTCAGGTTAATTTTTTCTCAATTTTTACCCTAATCCTTTCTTGGTTCTTCCGATATTTTCTTATTTAATGGATATTAGGTTATTATTCTGCCTAAATTACTCCTCAAAGTCCTTACATATTTATTTCCTTCATTTTTAATCTATTACACGGCATTTATATCAAAGAGAAAGACTTTTTTAAGCTCACTTCCGGATTGTTGTTTC
This sequence comes from Capsicum annuum, assembly GCF_002878395.1. Taxonomy (NCBI): domain Eukaryota; kingdom Viridiplantae; phylum Streptophyta; class Magnoliopsida; order Solanales; family Solanaceae; genus Capsicum; species Capsicum annuum. The sequence continues at coordinate 1,495,374 of NC_061117.1, forward strand.
AATTTTAGGGTTGCTTCTCTTTCTGTCTTCTTATTACCTTTTTTTGCTCACTCCGTCTTCTTCTGTTAGGTTGTTATACTTCATAATTTAATGGCTGATTTTCCTTTGTTACTGTGATTTAATGATGAATTTCTAATTTTTAATTATGGGAGTAGGTCTTGCCATCTAGAGCAGAGACAAAAGTCGAAGAATTATAGAAATCAACTAAACTTCTGAAGGATACAAGTGTAAAGTTGGAGGTACAACATTTTTTTTCCTGGTTTAATGTTATGATTCGTTAACTTAATTATTTTTTGGGTTTGGATTGATCCATTTTAACTGGTATGCTTGGGGAGCAAATGTTTGTCAAGCTGGAAAAGTTAGTGATAGTTGTCTATTTGATTAGTTTAAGAAAACTATATTACTTTGTAGACAAATCTATTCAAGAAGCGAAGTAAATCTTATTCTTAGCTGATCATTGCAGAATGATGTGGTAGCAGCTGAAGGAGAGATGATACGAGGAAGGACAAAACTCAGGTTTGCATATCTGGCTGCATTGTTGTGTTTACTTCATGACTAGAATATCTTAACAGGCTGGATTTTGTGTTCAAACTCAATGGTTTATACAGGCAAGTAGGCAAACAAATCCATAGTGACATACAGTCAGCGTAGAAGATAGAAAGGCAAGCTGCAGGTTTGCAATTAAAAGGGAGAGGACCAGAGATAGAGATGATGATGAACATCATCTAACTCGAGATTATGACTCTATATCACCTCCTAGGTAGATGTAAGGCCTTCCTACAATCTATACACCCATATCCTACTTTGCCTGACTATACTGGTATGTTGTTGTTGTTGTGTTAGTGACTGAATTTCAGGTTTGCGAAGGGTATAATACTTAAACTTGCTGATTGGATAACCATTGCTTCTGGGGGTGCTTATGATACAAAATATGTAAGTCTTGTGTTTCAAGAAGCTCATTGATTCACTTTCTTTATCGGAATGTTAGTAATTTATTTTTTTGGCTAATTAGAAGGAACGATTTTCTTAAATTTTTAATACAGTCTCAAAATTTTAGCAGAGCCCTTTTCAATCTCTACACCAGTGGGTAAAACCATCATTGCCCGGTGGGTATACAGGAATTGCCCGATTATGATATTTCAGAAAGTCACTTCAGCAGACTTAGTCGAACTAGAAATGACTGATTTTGATGTCATTCTCGACATGGATTAGCTTCATTTCTGCTATGCCACAGTCGACTGCAGAAATAGAATAGTCCAATTTCAGTTTCCGAATAAACCCATCCTAGAGTGGAAGGGTAGTGCATCCGCTTTCAGAGGTTAGCTTGTTTCCTACCTTTGGGTAAGGAAATTGTTATTTAAGGGATGTGTCTATCATCTTATTCATGTTAAGAATTCCAGTTTTGAGACTCCAATCTTGAATCAGTTCCAATTGTAAATGAATATTCAAATGTCTTTCCAGAAGATCTTCCAAGAATTCCTCCCAAAAGGGAAATAGACTTCGGCATTGATCTTTTTCCAGACACTCGGTCTATCTCTATTTCGCCATATAGAATGTCACCAACAGAACTCAAAGAATTCAAAGAGCAATTAAAGGATCTCTTAGATAAGGGATTCATCAGACCTAGCATTTCCCCATGGAGCGCACTAGTCTTATTTGTTCGCAAGAAAAACTGTTCTTTCAGGATGTGCATAGATTACCGTCAACTCAATAAAGTTACAATCAAGAACAAGTATCCTATTCCTAGAATCGATGACTTGTTTGACCAAATTCAGGGTGCCAATTATTTCTCTAAGATAGACCTCAGATCCGGCTATCATCAGCTCAGATTCAGAGAATGTAACATTTCGAAAACAGCTTTCCGTACTCAGTATAGTCACTTCAAATTTCTAGTCATGTCATTTGGTCTTACCAATGCCCCATCCGCTTTCATGGACTTGATGAACTGTGTGTTCAAGCAGTACTTGGATATGTTCGTCGTAGTCTTCATAGATGATATTCTGGTCTATTTCTGCAGTGAGCAAGATTATGTAGACCATCTCAGAACAGTACTTCAGACTCTCAGAGATCATCAATGTTTTGCCAAATTCAGTAAGTGCAAATTTTGGCTAAAGTCGATAGCATTCCTTGGTCATATTGTTTTCGGTGATGGCATTAGGGTAGATCCTCAAAAGACTGAAGTACTAAGAAACTGGCCTTGCCCTGTCTCTAAATTCAATGTAAGGGTGAAGTGTGAATAACCCCATTACACAAAATACATGATTTTCTCTATGATAAACTGGGTGACGTTATTTTTAAGGGCAAATCATCATTTTGGTTGTCTACTCTTGTGCATAAATGGTAAATATGTGGAATGAATTAATGATCGATGTTGTATCTCAAATGGTTTGTGGGTTCTATTAGTCTGTTTGGATTTCATTTGTTATTTGACACGTTTTTAACTTGTGTACAATAGATGATAAGGGTCATTGTGATAGAATTTTTAATTTTTCTATTGGTTGTTTGACTACTAAATTTGATGTAACTTGATTTTCTATTTCAAGGACTGCCACCGTCTTTCTCCGCTTCCTTCGCCACAACCACCGCCATCGTCCTCCTTCGATGATAACTTCGGCAAGTGGTGTAGCATCTTTAGTTTTCTTAAGGGTTACGATAACGGGAATGGACACAACCGACATTCTTCAGTATACTTCTGTTATGATCCGTTGAGTTATTCGTTGAATTTTTAAGATGAAGCGAACTTTGCCAACTTCTCTTCTAGACTTCCTCAGTCGCCGGTGATGATAACAAACTAATTGAAATTGAAAAAACTGTTATCCACAATTAAAATCAGTTACCAGGATTATATGTATTCATATTATGTTTCTCCTTTACTTTAAATAATTTAATCATGTTCCTTACAAAAGAATGCAACACATTAGACCATAATCAGAATTACAAGATGAAATATATGAAAAATGAATCTTCTCCATCTTTTCACCTGTGAAGTTAACTCAGCTTTAAAAGAATCTGCAATTTTTCCATTATAGGAATGTTTTACAAGGAAAGCAGATTACCTTGAATCTCAGAGAGCTCCTCTTCAGACCTGCATTGGAAGAACATGCCAAGCAACCTCAGCAACACTACTCCTAGAAAAAGCTATTCAATAAAAACAACATAACCAGTGTAGTTTGACAAATGGGGTTTTGGGAAGGTAAAGTATACGCAGACCTTATCCTACCTTGGAAGGTAGAGAGGTTATTTGTGATATACCCTCGGCTTAAGAAAAGGATTATTCATAACAACATATTAACAATGTAACCTCACAAATGGGGTCTCACCAATAGATAGTGGAATCAGTACACTTAGGAAGAACATCAATGAAATATTTCCACTTAGAATCATCTTTACATATCTCTCTAATCAAGAAAAGAGCAATAGATAGCCAAGGGTTCTAATCCAGTGTGTGCCCAAACTCAAGTAATTTGATATTTTATGAATAACACAATTTAATATATATATATATATATATATATATATATATATATATATATATATATACACACATAATGCTTATAACTTGCAAATATCATAAAAATTGAAAAATATTAGTAAACTAATTTATGAGAATATAATTAATTTCTTTTCTAATTTCTCAATTCAAGTCATCTTTGCAATCAGGAAGATGAAGACAAAAGTCATCAAGTGGATCAATTATTTTACTCAAATCTTCTTGTGTGTGATGAAAAATATATGATTTTATTTATATTTTCATGTGACAAGAATTCATGCTAGTTAAATATGGTACTTTACGCATAATTTCATACTAAATTAAGAAAAAAATAGACTCACTAAAATGAACATCAAGAATGAATTGATTCTCTCTCTATAGTTGATGCGTAAAAATATTGATTCTCAATTGATCATAAAAGAGATTTTAAAAATAATTTGATCTTAATTTATATAATTATCTTAATTTTTAACTTTATCGATAATTTTAATTTTCAATATATGAAATATGTTTGATATTTTCAAAAGAAATGGATAAAATTGTCTACAAAAAAATTATTCAATTTATAAAATATAATTAAGAAATACATTAGAATCATACTCAATTCGATAGAAATAAAATATAACCTCATACAATAACCAAATTTTAACCCCTCTTTTTTCTCCCTAATTTATCCCCACGGTATTTGTACAAAACTCTTTCTTATTGAAAATAAATTATTAAAGATAAATACTAAGAAAGAAGAAAAAAAGTGATATTGGCTAACCTCTTTCTTAGAGGAAAGGTTTTGGACATCTATAAATAGAAGACTCTCTTCTCATACCATAACACAGTAGCATCCACAATGTAATCATTAAAGAGTCTTTATTTAGGGGAAGATTTCTCCCAATATATTTAATGTTTTTGATATTAGATTTTATAATATGTAGGCCGATTGACCAAATCATATAATAATATTATGTTTTTAGTACGTTTTTCTTTGTCATCTGAGTTATTGTCTTTATGGTTTGCAACTAATAGCTTCCGCATGACGCCCTATCGATTTTGAACCCAACAAGTGGTATCTGAGCTTACGGTTTAATGGTCCAATGGTGTGGTGAGACGAGATTAAACAGGTTCAAAGAGGTTTCAAAATCAAGCTACAACAATTTGGATGATAATCAAGATTTTTGTCAAACTACATGTGGAGAACAAGTTTGAACCATATTTTCAATACTCCTACTGCTGCATCTTTAAAAATAAAAATAAAATATTACTTTTAAACTAATTTTTAACCATGATATTTTAAACCTTATTTTTAACCATGGCAAGCAGCAATTATGCAAATTATATCAAGAACGAAGTTCATGCACGTGATATGAAGAGAAGACGGATCAAGTGATGAAAATCAAGCCAAAAAGGAGATATTTGTTAGGGTTTTTGCTCTAATTTTCTTACTATATTTAAGTTTTATTTTTTCTTAGAAGAAAAATAAAAGTTACCATAATTACTTTTAATTTTTTCTGAAAGAAGATTATGTTTTTAGTATGTTTTTCTTTGTCATCTGAGTTATTGTCTTTATGGTTTGCAACTAATAGCTTTCGCATGACGCCCTCTCAATTTTGAACCCAACAATGTTTAAGAATAAAAGTTTTAATGATTATACAGCAGCTTGAATGGTATGGTATCGCCACCTCTAGTTAAAGTTTTAAGGGGTTGTTAATTCAACAGGGGAAAGCAAATATAAAACAGAGAGAGTATAAAAATCGCAAGTTTCAAAAGTCTTTATAAATAACATAAATACCAACCTTTTAAAAGTAATTACACTCTCTTCCACTTTTTTAATTACTTTACTCTATCTCCCTATTAATATACATAACATAGCCGACATATACATAGCATTCTGTGTATATGTGGGATTTTTGTAATATGTTTAGAGAGTTGAGATTTTTTGTTATATTAAAAACATAAACATTGTATTTGTGTAATTTTTAGTTATTTCTATTCAAATCATGATTTCATATTGCATGACCAAACAAGCCCTAAATTTTTTGCCAAGTAAAATAATGTTAAATAAGGTGAAAAGAAAGGTGCAACAAGTAATATGGTTCACCAACATAAGTTGTGATAAATGATTGGAATCTCTCATTTTTAATCAAAGATTTCGATTTAAACCTTTGAGAATAAAAATACTCTACTTGAGAGCGTCATCCACAGAAATAAGTCCATAATTAAATATCAAACATCGAATAGAGAATCCAAAAATAAAATAAATTATCGGATAAACTCTAATAACTAAGGTTATCATATCCTCCTCCTTTCTTCTTCTCCTCATTTTTTTTAAATTATCAGATAAACTTTATTAACTAAGGTTATCATATCCTCCTCCTTTCTTCTTCTCCTCATTTTTTTTAGCCATTTGGATATTATGTAGAAAGTGTTGATGATATTAAATAAATATTTTTAATTTTGTTTGGCATGTTTTGATCATTTTATTTCTCTTCATAATTGTATTTTGGTGTTTGTAATCTGTCAGAATGGGTGACACGATTCCAAAGGTGTTTGGTTGCATTTTAAAATTATTGTTTTTTATTTTGAATGATTTTGGAGTTGCTATGGTTGACTTTGGTCAACACTAGGAGATTTGGGCATTGTATTAAAATTCGTCAACTCCATCATATCTTGAACATTAATTTTGGGTTAGTAGAATGGTTAGTTGAGGTTCCGAGGCTCTCAGTGTAATTTAGAGATTTTAAATGAGATTTTAAAAAATAAGGCATAGAGGCATAGACTATAAGCCTCTTTTTCTGAGGAAATACACAATGTGAGGAGAATTGCAAACTCAGTTTATTGATACAAGGAAGAATACATATACAGACCCCTGAGCTTTTTGACTTTTCCCGTATTGGCACCTTAACTTGGCCATATACCTATTGAACCCTTTTATCATTTACAAAATGTGTCAATTAAGCATAGATTGTACAATTTCAGATTAAATTTGGCACGTTAAATTCACTTGTCATGACATAAAAATTATAACCAATGGTAAAATTACATGTCATCTAAGGAAAAAAAAAATTAAAAATAATTTTATTTTTTTCCTTCTCCCTCTACTCTTCCACCATTAAATCTCACTTTTAATTCTTTATTTTTCCACCAAAACAACACCCAACAACCATAAAGGAAGAAAAAGAATAACAATACAACACACTCATATACAACAAGTAACAATAACAATTTTTTTAAAAATAAAAAATTTTATTTTTTGATCTTCTTCTTCCTCTAGTCTTCCACCATTGAATTCACCTTCACTCCTCCATTTTTCCATCAAAAGAACACCCAACAACCATCAGAGGAAAAAAATATCCCTTACTTTTGAGGAATTAAGCTCCATGATGGCATCAAGAATTATAGTGTTGGTGTCCAAATTGCAGTGTTGATATCTGATTTTTCCAACAGAAATTTCATCGGAAAATTCATTCCAACATAATCAGCTATCCTCCAACACAACTAAATCACCACCAAAACACCTGCAATGGCCTCCACCTCGTTTTCCAGTGAGTTGCCGACAAGACCAACTTCAAACCACCATTCACTTCACCATAAAACAATCACTTTTCTCTATTTTGACACAACCCATCATCAATTTTCACTGACCAACATCAACTTTTAATGTTGAATTTTTCTACAAAAATTTAATTTTAATGTTGGAAATTTTACTCAACTGACGAGGAAAAAAAAATTATAGTAAATTATGGCTTCTCACTCTTCTAGTGGAGAGTGTATTACACATGTCATGTTATGTCAGCAATTGTGCTTAATTGACACGATTTGTGAATGATAAAAGGATTCAATAGGTACATGACCTAATTGAGGTGTCAATACGAAAAAGTCAAAAAGTTAAGTGGTCTGTCTATGTATTTTTCCTTCATATAATTTGCATTACATAAGCTTATCTATTTATACAAATATTTTGGCCTACAAATTAGTTGTAGAACACTCCTAGTAAGCTTGTACCATTGATCAATATCTACATGATTATTATAGACATCTATATGATCATTATCTTTATGATCTTTTAACTCTTTGAAATCCCTTGTCCTTATTGAACCAGCTGTAAATTGGATTTGAATTTCAAATAATCTAATATTTTATTATGTATTATGTTTATCTGATGGCTTTTATCATTATTTTTTTGTTCAATGGATATGTATATAACTTCACGATTTTTAGCACTTTCAAACTTCTTGTCCCTATTTAATCCATTGTTAATTGAGTCTGAATTTTAACATGTGATACAAGTCATTTAGTAATAAATAAGGTTTTATATATAGGACCATCTGTATACTCAAGAAGGAAGCAGGGTTGATATTAAACTGTTTAAAAAAATCAAAAAAATTATATTAATTTGCAAGGTTGAATTAAATCGAACTAATAACATCGTTATGTCAATCATTATCGGCCATGTTTTTTGTATCTCCAATATACAAGCATTTAACTTTACCCACAACCATTGCTTCACAAATTTATTAGCCCTACTAAATTTTATCTCTTTTGGATTTACTCTTATTTCAGTTCCTATAAATACCTTCACTGTGCTAGTGTTCATTCACAACTCAAAATTGCAATCTTTCTTGTTATTAAAAAAAATGTTTGCAATCTTTTTTACTCATTCAAAGAGACTATGGCTCGTTCCATTTACTTCATGGCATTTCTTGTCTTGGCAATGACACTCTTTGTTGCCTATGGTTTGTTTTTATCTTTTATTCCTCTAAAACCTGAAAAAATATAATCTCTAGTATTACTCAAATAGTATAATCTTCTCTTTTATGTAATTATCGTCAAGTGGCTAATTAATTTTGATGAAACTTGTATGTATACCACTAAATATGTGATATTACAAGTAATATTTCTGGAGGAACAATAAATTTATTCACGTTTTAAAGTTATCTATATTCAATATTTGATAACTTTGTAAAACATAACCCTAGAAAAACTTGATTGTAAATATATTCCTTTAAATAATGTACGAGCAATATTTCTTTCGATTACAAAATTGTCGGAACCAGCAGCAAGCAGGTGTACCGGTGACGTCTAAACTTTGATATTTAGTCACTTCATACAGTTTGGTTTCTTTGTATTATTTTGTTTCTTATTTCTTTTTCTGCTTCTTGTTTCCTGTTTCTTGTGATTATCGTGGTGACTGGCTGCTTTGCTTATTGGTGGATATTATTGTATTGTCCTAGCTGCTAGGCCGATTAGTGTACTTTGTTCGTGCCTTCTTCTACTGTTTTCCTACTGTTGCTTCATTGGTTTGTCTGTCGGTTTGGGGCTTTATTTTGGTTTTTGAGTAGTGGACGGAGGGGTTGATGGTGGAATAGGGTCATGTCTGAGGGGGTTTGGGGTGAGGGCTGTTTTGGGAGAGGGTGAAGAGGGGAGGGAAGGGGTGGGTATGGGGTATAGGTCGGGTGTTAGGGTGGATCCAGTGAGGGGTGTTAGAAGGAGGCGAGAGGCGAGAGAAGATAGGTTGAGGGTAGGGTCTTCTAACAATGGGACCCTTCAGGGTAAGTCTGTAGAGCTGGGAAGATTCTTAAGAAGAGGGAGATTAATATTACGTATGTTCAGGAGACTAGTTGGGTAGGATCTAAGGCTAGGGATGTAGATGGGTACAAGTTATGGTACTCAGAGAGTGAGAGGCGTCGGAATGGAGTGGGCATCTTAGTGGATGAGGAGCTTAGAGGACATGTGGCGGAGGTTAAGAGGGTCAGTGATAGGCTGATGAAGATTAAGTTGGTCATTGGGGGTTTTATCGTTCATGTGTTTAGTGTGTATGCTCCGCAGGTAATACCAAACTCCCCAAGAACACAACAACACAAACACCAAAATTAGTCCACTAGTTCAAGAACTATGGACCCTTTTAATGACCTCTCTCGAACTCGCAAGAAGAACAAGAAGGGAAGTGATATCAAGAGTAAAACACACTAAAACAGCAACAACACTTGATGAACAAGATGCAATAACAACAACACATGGTTACAAGACAAAAACACAAATGGATTACACTAGATATAGACAAACGATTACAAGAAAGTAAGGATAGATAGATAGACAAAGGGATGGCATAATATTAACAACCCAAAAGCTTATTCCACTTTTGGACCTTTAATATCACACACAACCTAAACCTATCTCTTACGTGACCTCAAGGGAATCGGAATTCCAAGTAATCTTCATTTCTAAGAAAATGATCAACACAAGGATTCCACCTTGCTAAAGACTCTCAAAGAGGCTACAAAATATATTCTCCCAAAATGACCTAATGAGGTTTTATTTATACCTAGGTTAACTTATTACAAATGACTAAAAAACCCTTGCAAAGGGCGGATGAACAGTAAACACGGATAAACAGTGAACAGTTTTGGAGTTTGTGGGACTTGTTCTCTACACTTCAAAGCTTGTTCCTTAGATGGAACC
>NC_061117.1:1505416-1507551 GCF_002878395.1 Capsicum annuum
CCCCCCGAGCTCGAGTCTTGATGCATTGGACCCCGATCATGATCATACATGTATCATCCTCCCCTCCTTAGAAAGGATTCGTCCTCGAATCCGAACCTTGTAAAGCAATAGGAAGGACAAGCAAACAAAAGTTCCTCAAGGTGTGAGGGTTATGATTAGTGTAATCAATCATAGCATCTTGCCAAGGTGGCTCAAACTTCACATATACCCAAATATCCCTCTTACCTGAATACCCTACCAAGGGAGAATCAACTAGTTTATCCACATAAGTATGACAAGAAACAAGGAACAAGCGTCACTTATCAAGTGGAAAACATAGACTCTTCTTGGAACAACAATTACACTTGAAAGCCGAGAGAGGAAAGCCATACATTTCATGCATATTCAAGTCATTCTAAAAGAGATCCTCATCACCACACTTCAAATGATCACCAAAATCAAATAGGTAGAGTGTCCATAGGCACGGGTTGGGAATACACTTCCTTACCCCATTACTACTACAATAATGATCAAATGTCCCCTCTATACTATCATGGTCAATAACAAAAATAACAAGAGGGTCATCCTTAGTCATTCAGCCAACATGTTCAACATCATCATTTTCACACACAAGTTGGTCTTCATGACTTCCATAAGACAATGTAATATCACTTTCCACAATGGATTCAACACTAGGTGAATCAACTAATGTATCCACAATCTCAAGTTGTACATATCATCACAAAATAAAGGCACATTCGGCTCACTTAAAGACAAACTATCATTCATACTTAGTTGGCTATTATCCTCATTCACTAGAGTGCAAAATTTAATTTGATTACCTTGTAGCTCATGTGGAGCATGGCCACTCACGGGAATTTGATTAGGAAGGCTTGGATGCTCCATCAAGTTATCTAACTTCTTGCACAGAGAGCCTTCTGTCCCTTCCAATCTTCCTTCCATTCTGTCCATTATTCGCCTATCTATGGCATTAAGCCTTGCCATGATGGATTTAACCCAACTAGGCATTTCAGCTTCATTCACCATTGTACCCATCAAGAGCTACTAAGAAAACAACAAACACATTAAAGATTAGCAAAAATCAGTCCATAATTTGTTACAAAACAGTCCACAATGCGTCTCAAAATAGTCCACAATCCCTCACTTTCACACTTTGGATTTTTCACTCTACTAGCCTTACAAGTGTTGATAACTTGCTTATACTCCAATGAGGTTACTTGGTCCCAATTATGGCTCGAGGTCGGAGTAGATTCTTGTTTGAAACGACTCAAATAAGTAATGTACAAACTTGAACCAAAAAAGTACTACGACTCAAAAATGAGAAAAGCACACAACAAACAATGTTAACACAAAGAACGTATAAAAAACTAACTTACAAGCTGGTAGGGTATTACTAGGTTGTCAATTAGTGTCGAGCAAACAAACGAAACTAGGAAACAATAAAATGAAACTAAGAAATCTAAAATTTGAACTCAAAAATGTTGCATGAACAATACTTTAGTGACGTGGCAGTCCACTATTGGCCTCGATTTTTATCAAAATTTTATTTCCCAATTTCAAGTCTTGATCAATACAATTTGGAGTTGGTGGATTTGGTTAATGGAGGAAAAAGTGGTCTTGGAGCCTTTTTGTTCAAATTTCAAAAGCAAAACTTGACTTCTTTGAAATTTCTCCTTGAAACAAGGTCCTTAAATCAAGAAAAAGTAGATGAAAAGTCTTTGAAGTGATAGGGACAAGTCTTTCACTAACAACTACTACAAGCTTGTCTTTCACCTTTTTAGATCTAGTTTGTACTTTAAGGATTAACAAGATGATGAAAGGGTGAAGAACCTTAAGAACACAACAACAACTCCAAGAACAACAAAAATTTCAGTTTCGAACTCCACTACAACAAAACCATCAAATCGGCCAAGGTTTAGGTAACAACAACATCCAACTCGGCCACACCTTGTTCACATCAACAACTTCAACTAGTCCAAGTTCAATCTTAGATTTGGACACTTTTTAGTGTTAATGAGAAAGAAACCAACACTAGAAACACTCTAAACAAATAAAAGACTACAATTTCTAGACACACAACAAACAAATCTTGGCCAAGATAACAACAACACAATTTTTGGCCAAGAACACAAAAA
>NC_061117.1:1507651-1517148 GCF_002878395.1 Capsicum annuum
TTAGATTTGGACACTTTTTAGTGTTAATGAGAAAGAAACCAACACTAGAAACACTCTAAACAAATAAAAGACTACAATTTCTAGACACACAACAAACAAATCTTGGCCAAGATAACAACAACACAATTTTTGGCCAAGAACACAAAATGGACAAATTTGCACTTTTCTGGAATTTTTTTCAGTTTTCAGCTTTTTTTTTTTTTGAATTTTCGTCCAAGAGAACCCGAGATTGGTAGTGTAGGAACACAACCAGCCTTTCTGTGATATCAAATGATACAAAACTCCCCAATAACACAACAACACAAACACCAAAATCAGTCCACTAGTTCAAGAACTATGGACCCTTTTGATGACCTCTCTCGGATTCGCAAGAAGAACAAGAACGGAAGTGATATCAAGAGTAAAACACACTAAAACAGCAACAACACTTGATGAACAAGGTACAATAACAACAACACACGGTTACAAGATAAGAACACAAATGAATTACACTAGATATAGACAAACGATTACAAAAAAGTAAAGATAGATAGATAGACAAAGGAATGGTATAATATTAACAACCCAAAAGCTTATTCCACTTTTGAATCTTTAATATCACACACAACATAAACCTATCTCTTACGTGACCTCAAGGGAACTGGAATTCCCAAGCAATCTCCGTTTCTAAGTAAATGTTCAACACAAGGATTCCACCTTGTCCAAGGATTCCACCTTGCTAAAGACTCTCAAAGAGGCTACAAAATATATTCTACAAAAATCCCCAAAAAATTACATAATGAGATTCTATTTATACCTAGGTTAACTTATTACAAATGACTAAAAAACCCTTGGAAAGGACGGATGAACAGTGAACGCGGATGAACAGTGAACAGTTTTGGAGCTTGTGGGACTTGTTCTCTATACTTCAAAGCTTGTTCCTTGGATGGGCAGCCACCCAAGCTTGATTCTTGATGCATTGGACCCCGATCATGATCGTACCCATATCAGCAGATGGGCTTGGAAGAGGAGGTAAAAGCGAGATTTTGAGAGGATTTGGATGAGGTGGTAAGAAGCATGCCTAACTTGGAGAAGATTGTCATAGCAGGGGACTTTAATAGAAATATTAGGGTCTTACCGAAAGGCTATAACGATGTTCATAAAGGTTTTAGTTTCAGTGATAGAAATGGTGAGAAAGCTGCTTTATTAGATTTTGTGAGGGCCTTTAGGCTGGTGATAGTGGATACGAGTTTCCTGAAGAAGAAGGATCTCCTGATTACCTTTCGAAACGCGATAGCCAAGACTTAAATTGACTTTTTATTGCATAAGAAGGGGGATAGGGTCTAATGTAAGGACTGTAAAGTTATTCTGAGTGAGCAACTTTTGACCCAGCACAGGCTTCTAGTGATGGAATTTTCTATCAAGAAGGAAACGAAAAGAAGGGTTGGGAAGTGTTGTGTATTTCAAGGGGTCGGGCAGGATGTCATAAGGGGAACTGGTGGTGTAATGAAGAAGTAAAAAAGAAAGTGGAGATTAAGAAGGAAGCGTATGTTAAGTTGATTGAGAGTAAAGATGAAGAGGAGAAGAAAGTGAATAGGGAGGTTTACAAAGTTGTAAGGAAGAAGGAAAAGTTAGCAGTTAAAGCTTCTAAGTCAGCAGCGTTCGGGAGCTTGTATGTGGGGTTAGAGGAGAAAGGCTTGTTAAGGCTAGGGAGTGGAAGGATCGTGACCTCAATCAAGTGAAGTACATTAAGGTAAAAGATGGTAGTGTTTTGGTGGAGGATGTTCACATTAAGAAAAGATGGCAAGAGTACTTTCATAGCCTTTTGAATGACGAGGGGGACAGAGGTATTGAGCTAGGAAAGCTGGAGCACTCTGAGGAGAGCCGTGATTTTAGTTTTTATAGGCGTTTTAAGGTGAAGGAGGTCAGAGAGGCTATTCTTAGGATGCATAGGGGTAGAGTGACGGGGCTTGACAAGATTTTGGTAGATTTTTGGAAGTATGCTAGTGGGGTAGGTTTAAGGTGGTTGACTGATTTGTTTAATAACATTTTCAAGACTGCAAGAATGCCTGAGGCTTGGATATGGAGTACGATGATTCCATTATATAAAATAAGGGTGACATTTAGAGTTGCAACAACTATAGGGGTATTAATCTGTTGACTCACACTATGAAGATTTGGGAGAGAGTGGTTGAGCAGAGATTGAGGAGGGTCGTGTCCATTTTAGAGAATCAATTTGGATTTATGACTAGTCACTCAATGATAGAGGCAATCCACATGATGAGGAGATTGGTGGAGCAGTATAGAGAAAGAAAGGGGGATTTACACATGGTGTCCATCTACCTGGAAAAGATGTATGATAAAGTCCCAAAGAATATTCTTTGGAGGTTCTTGGAAGTGAGAGAGGTCCCGGTGGAATACATCAAAGCTATTAAGGACATGTACGATGGAGGATAGACTTGGCTGAAGATGGCAGGAGGAGACACAGAGCATTTTTCGATCAAGACAAGGTTGCATCAGGGATCGACTCTTAGTTCATTCCTATTTGCCTTTGTGATGGACTTATTGACGCAGAGTATTAAAGGTGAGGTGCCTTGGTGTATGTTATTTGCAGATGATGTAGTGCTGATTAATGAGACGGGAGGGGGTGAATGACAAATTAGAGGTTTGGAGATAACCCTTGAGTCTAAGGGGTTCATGTTGAGTAGGTCCAAGATGGAGTATATGAAATGCAAGTTTAGTAACTTAAGGTAGGAGGATGAAGTGGTGGTGAGGTTGAACTCCCAGGATGTTTGTAAGAGGGATAGTTTTAAGTATTTTGGGTCTACGATTCAAGAGAATGGTGAGATTGATGAGGATGTCTATAAATATATTGGAGCCGGTTGGATGAAGTAGAGGCTCGCCTCGGGAGTACTGTGTGATAGAGTGGCAGTCCATCCGGCTATGTTGTATGGAGCGGAGTATTGACCAGTCAAGCACTCCCACATCCAAAAATTAAAGGTAGTGGAAATGAGAGTATTACATTGGATGTGTGGATTACTAGAGGGTATGGAGTTAGGAATGAGATTATTTGATAGAAGGTGGGAGTGGCCTCAATGGAGGCAAGATGTGGGAAGAAAGACTGATGAGATGGTTTGGGAATATGATGAAAAAGGGCGCGGATGCCCCAGTTTGTAGGTGTGAGAGACTAGATTTGAATGGCTTTAGGAGGAGTAGAGGTAGGCCAAAGAAATACTGGAGGGAGGTTATTAGACATAACATGGAGCAGCTTCAGCTTATTGAGGATATGACCCTAGATAAGAAGGTGTGGAGGTCGCGGATAAGGGTAGAAAGCTAGTGTGAGTATGTCGGTTGTAGCAAGCAGTCAGAAGAATTCTTGTATAGTCAGGTTAGTGATCCTAGGATTGTGTACATAGGTGTCTTTGGCATGTGAGTATATGTTACTACTAGGTGGGTATCCTTTTTCTTATTTCTTAGTTCCTATTTTCTTATTTTGTGTTGCCCTTATTTCTTGTATTTTGTATTTCTCTAATTTCTATTTTATTATTTCTTATTCCTAATTTTCTGTTGTGTCATTCATCCCCTTGTTTACTATTTATTATCTTGAGCAGAGGGTCTATCAGAAATAGCCTCTCTACTTCTTCGAAGGTAGCGGTATGGACTGCGTGCATCTTGCCCTCCCCAGACCTACTTTGTGGGAATACACTGAGTTTGTTGTTATTTTTGTTGTATATACTAGTGACCCTCTATGCAAACGAATCTATATCAAGGGGGAGAACTATGAAGATGGTCATTGTTTCACAATCCTAAGGAAGTGCGTATGCATGAAGAAGAGATGTGATGTGGCTCAAGATACTAAAACTCTCGCAGCAGAATTGCTTGAAAAAAAAAAGTTTCTCAAACAGTAATTAAGTTTGATTATGGATTTAGTGATCACACAAAATTAAATAAAGTGTTTCCTTTCTTAAGAGGGTAACTTATAATGTTGTGTTCTTGGCATATAGTAGCCATTTGACATATTAAATAAAGTTGTGATACATCACTCTTTCATGTATCTAGTATTAAGTTTTTGTGTGTTTTAATGAAAAGAGATTGTTTACGGTCTATATGTATGAAATGCGTTCATCTGATTAATTTTTGTCACTATTCATTATAACCAAAGATAGAAATTAGAAACATATTTGAGAAAGACTTGAGGATAATTAATTGTAGAGTAGGTAGCTATAGGGTTAACAAGAATGTTTTGTTTTCACTTGAATGTTAAATAACGTGTCTATTGGACCATAAATATACTCACAAATAAATACAAGGTTTTACATTTAGGACCATTAGCATGTCACTGGTACTACTGTCCCTTCGTCTCAGCTTACATGATGCAGTTTGACATGATACGGAGTTTAAAATATTTAGAAAATTTTTTGAAGTTTGTGGTTTAAAATAGATATTTGTGTGGCTGTAAATTATACCATTAAATGTAAAATCATCATTTTGAAGCATTCAAATATATATATATATATATTTGATATCGGCTATAGTCACTTCGTTTTAATTCATTTGGCAAAAGATCAAATTACTTATTATT
This sequence comes from Capsicum annuum, assembly GCF_002878395.1. Classification (NCBI taxonomy): domain Eukaryota; kingdom Viridiplantae; phylum Streptophyta; class Magnoliopsida; order Solanales; family Solanaceae; genus Capsicum; species Capsicum annuum. Next base: position 1,512,213 of record NC_061117.1, read on the forward strand.
TTCCAAATCTTAAATATTAAGAGGGTAAAGAGGAATTCATTATGAAAACTTTCATAAAAAATATTGCATAAATTGGTTATTATTCTTTTCCAATATGTGAATGAAATATCATTTTCCAAACAATAATAATGTAGACGGAGAAAATACAAAACAAGAGTCGCTACTTTTGTTCATGAACAAGAAAAACGTGTATATTGATAGCTTGTGGCTTTGCCTAGTGGACAAATTAAAAATTTAATTTATTTAGCAAGAAGGATATATTTTTGTATTCCCTTTATATAGCAATTTTATAGCTGTTTGAATGCTATGCCATCTTTAAAATTATAAATTTAAAAAATAATGCATGCAGCAGCATGAATGTTGTGATACAATTACTTCATTCTGTTTTACTTGAAGTAAAAAATAGAGATTCAATTTACTTGTCCATTTAGTTTGGTCACCTTTTTTCCATGGTGTCCTTAATATTATATAACTACATAGCAATAGTAGTAGTCAAATTTAAAATTTCAAACATCGTTTATGAGGTAAATTTAGTAAAGTACACCCCTAGTTAAAGTTTTCTTATGAGGTTTTCAAGTCAACAAGAAAAAACAAATATGAAACGGAGAGAATATATAAAATCATAAGTTTCAAAATTCTTGATTTCTAATTCAATCATGATTTAATATCGCATGATTTAACAAATAATAAAATTTTCTACCAGGTAAAATAATGTTATATAAGGTGAAACGAAGGGAGCAATGGTTCACCAACATAAGTTATGCTAACTGATTGAAATCCCTCATTCTTAATTAAAGATTTTGGTTTAAGCCTCTGAAAATAAAAATACTCTGTTGAGAGCATCGTCTACAAAAATAATCCTAAGTTAAATATCAGATAGTGAAAAAAAAATTCAAAAATAAAATAAAAATCAAATAAACTCTTATACCCATGGTTATATATCCTCCTCCTTTCTTCTTCTCCCCTTTTTTAATCGTAATTGTTAAAACCATTATTTGATGTACTAAAAATAATTAAATTCAAGTACTACTAGCATGTGATTCTGTCGGTTAGCAATAAAGAAGGTTACACATTTGGGACCATATTTGGATATTATGAAGAAAGTGTGTGGATGATCTTAAACTATGTTTTTAGTTTCGTTTGGCGTGTTTTGATCATTTTATTCCTCTTCATAATTGTATTTTGGTGTTTGTAATCTGGGTGACACAATTTCAGAGATGTTTGGTTGTGTTTTAAAATTATTATTTTTTATTTTGGATGATTTTGGAGTTGCTACGGTTGACTTTCATTAACACTCTGAGATCTAAGCATTGTATGAAAATTCGTCAGCTCCATCAGATCATGAACATCAATTTTGGATTAGTAGAATGGTTGATTTAGGTCCTGAGACTTTCAATGAAATTTTGAGATTTTAAATGAAATATTGAAAATTAAGGCCTATAGTTGACTTTGGTCAACTTCCATTGATAACACCTGTGATGGAAAATCAGATTGTTTTGTTGATTTTGACATGTCAAATTTAATCTAGTAGCATAGTTGGATTATGTTCATGGGGTTTCTCAATTATAACTATAAGCCTCTTCTTTTTGAGAAAATACACAATATGAGGAGAATTTCAAACTCAATTTATTAATATATTTTGCAGTGCACAAGCCTATCTATTTATACAAATATTTGGTTCTACAAAGTAGCTATACACTTTCTAGTAGAACGCTCCTAGTAAGCTTGTATAATTGAGTACTTACGAGGACTCTTACATTGATTGATATCTATAAAATTATTATCGACATCTATAAAATCGTTATCTTTGCAATCTTTAACATTTTTAAATCCCTTGTCCTTATTGAACTAATTGTCAATTAAATTTGAATTCCAAATAATCTAATAATTATGTAATATGTCATAATGAAAAAATTAGGACATTTAGCTAGAGATTGTAAATTACCTAAAAATCCAAAAAAATAAACAAATATCAGAAATAAAATAGAAAATACAGAATATATGCAGACAGATTATATAGATTACGAATTAGAATGTGAAGATAGTATATATGAAATTTCAGAGAGTGAAACAGATAATGAAATAGATAGTGAATTAGATGATAAGAATAAACCAAATAATTGAAGAAGATATAAAAATAATAACAAAGGAAGAATATTTAAATGAAGAATGAATAGATCAAAAAATAATATTTGATAATGATATATTTGATGAAATAAAAGGAAAAGAATTATATTTAAATATAGAAAAAATATTTAAAATATCAACAATAAAAAACATATTTAGTAGAAGAAAAGAAGAACTACTATGTAGTAAGCCAAAAAGAACATGTAATAGATTGTAATATGTAAAAGGAAGAGCTAGTATACCATTAGTAACAAAAAGAATAATTAATAAAGAAATAAATGATATAAAAAGTAAAGACCTGATAAAATATGTACACCTTGGAGGAAATGAGATATTGATAAAAGCACGTTTTAGAGAAGGAATAGATACACTAATAGAATTATACCTAGCAGATGATAGAATTATAAAACCTATAGAAAAAAGTATAATAACCGTCATAAAAGAAAATCTAATATACCAAAAATTTAAATTTATAATAAGTGTGAATTATTCAGTAGCAATAACAGATAAAAATATAGATAAATCATTAGTATTATATTGGAAAATATCAGGAATAGAACTAACCCCAGGAAGTAAAATATTTACAGTAAGATATGAAAATCTATATGTATTAACAACAAATCATAAAATAACGGAAAAAAATAAAATTAACAAAATACAAATAGAAAGTCCTTTCGAATAATTTGTAAAAATAATTGATAGTAATGATTATAGTTATAGAGACATAGATATAAAAGAAAATTTAGAAATAATAAATTATAGAATAAGTACAACAAAAAGAATAGCTTATGAAAAACCAAAATCATCAAGTTCATCAAAAAGAACAAGTTATAAAACAAGTTCAACAACTAATTTAAACCAATATTACATAACAGGAACAATAAATTAAAAAAATATTTAATACTCTTAAATACGGGACAAGAAGAAAATTATATAGCAAAATATCTAGTAAAAAATGAGGAAATAAAATCTGATAATAATATATGCCTAGATTATTTGATTAATTTATTAATTATGACTTATTTGATAAAACTAGATTTAGATATTCCCCAAAAATATTATTTGGATGAGTAACGTACAAAAATTATCAAAATATAAAGAATTAAAACAAATAATATCTGAAAAACGTAAAGAACTTAAAATAAGAATAGATAGACTACAGAATAATGTAATTGCCGGAGTTAGTAAAAACTCAATAAATGCACAAAAAGAAGAAATATCAAATTTAGAATCAACAATAGATAGTCTAAAATATAAATACCAACATGATTTATTAACAATTAAATAAAAATGAACAAAGAAAAATTTATAATAGATAAAAAAATATATGAAAACCGTGAAGGATTAAAAATAAAAATAGTATTTTCTAATTTAGAAAGAAGGTATAAGAAAATAGGTGAACATTTATATTTAATGTTAGAAAAAGAAGAATTAAAATTAGAAGATAAATTGACAGCTATGGTGAGAATAGAAAATGAAAATGATAAAATAGATAGAAAAAAAAATAGAAAAAATAAAACAACAAACTACAGAAGAAATATGAAAAATAGAAGAAACTAAGAATAGTAGGATTGCTGAATTAGAAAAAGAACTACAAATGCTAAAAGATTTGTATGAAAAAAGACAGAAAGAAAAAGAAGAAAAAGATAAACAAAAATTATTAAATGAGATATATCAATTTAAAGAAAAATTAGAAATAAACACTAAAGAAATAGAAATCAAGGAATTAGAAATTAATACAATATATGTTGAAGAAACAGATAATTATGATTTGGAAGATAGTGAAACATATACAGAAATCTTAACAAATACAAAAAATTTAGAAACCAATGAAAAATAAGAAGTAATTAATGAACAAAACTTAGAAAATATAAAGACGGAAATATACACTCTTGATAAAAAAAAAAAGATTAAAATATAATACCTAGAACATCAGAAATAAGAAAACCTACATATTATAAGAATAAGTTTAAAAGAAAGAATATGATAAATGGACACCAAAACAAATAGTTAATAAAAATTATAACTTTTTAGACTTAGAATGTGTAATAAATATAGAAAAAATAATATAATTATGGATAGGATATATGACAAAATAATTATTAGATAACAATAAAAATATAACAGATGCACCAGAATATATAGAAAGAACACTAATAGGAACAGTGAAATTATGGTTTTTAAATCTAACTGAAAATAGTAAAAAGGTATTAAGAACTGATAAACCTACAGAATGAACATCATCATCAACAACAACTAAATTAAGACCTATAGAATTATTAAAAAACATGAAACAGCTATAAAAGACAAATTTATTAGCATGACAACAACAGAAGAAGAACAAAATGAAGAGAAAAATACAAATAGGAATTTAATGTTAAAATTAACAATATGTAATATATGCTATGTAGATGAATCTACTTGCGTATTTAAAGAATATTATTATAAGGGAACATATAATACAGAAGAAAATAAAGAAATAAGAAAATTATATTTTAGTAAATTACCTGAACCATTTAGTTCAAAAATAATAAAAAGTTAGGATGAAACAAAAATAGTAGATACTCTAGGAGCAAGAATAAAATTTTTACAACAATGGTATAGAAATCTATATGAAAAATATAGAGAAGAAATAAAAATGGAAAAAACATTAATAAGAAATTTAGCATGTTGCAAAGATAAAATAGCACCTCAATTTGGATGCAAAGAAAGATATTATAAGAAAAGAAAAAGACATAAGAAATATAAATACAAGAAATCAAAATATATATATATATATATATATATATATATATATATATATATATAT
>NC_061117.1:1517248-1525840 GCF_002878395.1 Capsicum annuum
ATTATGTAAAAAATTATAAACATAAAAGACCATATAGGAAAAAGAAAGCTATAAAAGAATGTACTTGTTATAATTGCGGATAATTAAGACATTTAGCTAGAGATTGTAAATTACCTAAAAACTCAAAGAAAATAAACAAATATTAGAAATAAAAATAGAAAATACAGAATATATGCAGATAGATTATATAGATTAAGAATTAGAAAGTGAAGATAGTTTTGTATGAAATTTCAGAGAATGAACAGATAATGAAATAGATAGTGAATTAGATGAATTAAATAACTGAAGAAGATATAAGAATAAACCAAATAACTGAAGAAGATGTAAAAATAGTAACAAAGGAAGAATATTTAAATGAAAAAGGAACAGATCAAAAAATAATATTTGATGAAATAAAATGAAAAGAATTAGATTTAAGTGTAGAAAAAATATTTAAAAACCAACAATAAAAAACATATTTAGTAGAAGAAAAGAAGAATACTATTACGTAGTAAGTCAAAAAGATCATGTAATAGATTGTAGATATGTAAAAGGAAGAGCTAGTATACCATTAGTAACAAAAAGAATAATTAATAAAGAAATAAACGATAAAAAAAGTAAAGACCCGATAAAATATGTACACCTTGGAGGAACAGAGATATTGATAAAAACATGTTTTAGAAAAGGAATAGATACACCAATAGAACTATATTTAGCAGATGATAGAATTATAAGACCTATAGAAAAAAATATAATAACTGTCATAAAAAGAAATTTAATATACCAATAAATTAAATTTATAATAAGTGTGAATTATTCAGTAGCAATAACAGATAAAAATATAGATAAATCATTAGTATTATATTAGAAAATATGAGGAATAGAACTAACTATAGGAAGTAAAATATTTACAGCAAAATGTAAAATCTATATGTATTAACTAAAAACACAAAATAATAGGAAAAAATAAACTTATAAAATACAAATAGAAAGTCCTTTTGAACAATTCATAAAAACAATTGATAATAATGATTGTAGTTACAGAAATATAGACATAGAAGAAGATTTAAAAATAATAAATGATAGAATAAGTACAACAAAAAGAAGAGCTAATGAAAAACTAGAATTATTAGGTTCATCAAAAAGAACAAGTTATGAAACAAGTTCAATAGTTAATTTAAACCAATATTACATAACAGGAATAATAAATAAAAAAGAATATTTAATACTCTTAAATACGGGACAAGAAGAAAATTATATAGCAAAATATCTAGTAAAAAATGAGGAAATAAAATCTAATAATAATATATGCTCAGATCTACCAAGAAGCTTAATAAATGCTAAAAATATAGCAAAGAAAGAAATAATAATAGGAGTTAGAAAAATAAAAATAGAATTTGAAATAAAGGAAGAAATGCAAAAAACGGACATAATATTAGGAATAAAATGGTTAGAACAAGTAAAACCATATAATATAGAGCATACACAATTATCTATAACATATAACAGAGAGAAATTATTCTTAAGAAGAGCTTTAACATGATATGAAAATATATGTATTAATGAAGATAGTAGTAGAAGGATACTACAGTAGATATTATACACCTATGATAGATACAGGAGCAGAAGCTAATTTATGTAGATATAATTGCTTACCAGAAAATAAATAGGATAAATAAAAAACACCAATAATAGTTAAAGGATTTAATAACGAAGGAAGCTTAATTACTTATACAGCTAAGAATGTAAAAACACAAGTATGAGATAAAATATTAACAATAGAAGAAATCTATAATTACGAACTAACATCAAAAGATGTACTTTTAGGAATGCCATTTTTAGATAAATTATACCCACATATAATAACTAGAACGGATTGGTAGTTTACAAAACCATGTAAACAGAAAGTAAGAGCAAAAAGAGTTACTAATAAAATAAGATAGAAATAATTAAGTAAAAATTAGAATAATTATATAGTGAAGATCCATTAAAAGGATAGAAAAACATAAAACTACTATAAAAATTAAATTAATAGATAAAAATAGCATAATAACTCAGAAACGATTAACATATAATTTTGACGATTTAAAAGAATTTAAAATGTATATAGATGAATTATTAGAAAAACAATATAATACAAAAAAGTAATAGTAAACACAATAGTCCAGCATTTATAATAAATAAACATAGTGAACAAAAAAGAGGAAAAAGTAGAATGATTATTGATTATAGAAATTTAAATGCAAAAACTATGACATATAATTACCCAATAACAAATAAGATATTAAAAATAAGTCAAATACAAGGATATAATTACTTTAGTAAATTTAATTGTAAATCAGGATTTTACCATTTAAAGTTAGAAAAAGAATCTAAGGAATTAACCGCATTTACGGTACCACAAGGATTTTATGAATGGAATGTACTACCATTTGGATATAAAAATGCACCAGGTAAATATCAACATTTTATGGATAGTTATTTTAAACAATTACCTAATGGTATAGTATATATAGATAATATACTATTATATATACAAAAACCAAAAAAGAACATTTAAAATTATTAGAATAATTTACAGATATAATAGAAAAATCAGGAATAAGTTTAAGTGAAAAGAAAGCTGAAATTATGAAAAACCAGATAGAATTTTTAGAAATACAAATAGATAAAGATGGAGTAAAAATGCACCAACATATAGTACAAAAATTAATAAATTCGCAAGAAGAATTAGACAAAAAAAGAAATTACAATCATTTTTGGGATTAGTAAACCAAGTAAGGGAGTATATACCAAAATTAGCAGAAAATCTAAAGCTTTTACAGAAAAATTAAAAAAGGATGTAGAATATAATTATAACGAAGAAGATAAAAAACACGTCAAGAAAATAAAAACACTTTGTAAAGAATTACCAAAATTACAATTTCCAGACGAAGATAGAAAATTTATATATATAGTAGAAGTAGATGCTAGTGAATGTAGTTATGGAGGAATACTTAAATATAGGTACGAAAATAAAAAATAGAACATTATTGTAGATATTATTCAGGAACGTTTAATGAAACAGAAATAAATTGGGAAATAAATAGAAAAGATTTATGTTCATTATATTAATATTTATTAGCATTTGAGCCATTTGTATATAACAAGTTTATTGTACGAACAGATTATACACAGGTACGTTGGTGGCTAACAAAGAAAATACAAAATTCAGTTACAACAAAAGAGATTCAGAGACTAGTATTGAATATATTAAATTTTACATTTACAATTGAAGTAATTAGTACAAACAAAAACGTTATTGCAAATTACATATCAAGACAAAGCTACACGACTGATATAATAGAAGATGATGCTTTAGAAAAGATATTCAAAGCCCTAACTACGCTTTCAATGAAAGTGGACAGTATGGGTAATGAAATAGAAAAGGTAAAGACTAATGAAGATAAATTGAAGTCTGTAGCTACAAATCAGCTAACTCAGTAGTTGGCAGAGCTATGTCGATCGAAAGACATTAAAATTCCAAAGATAGAAGGAGACGTTGGGACACTTTGTAAAACCCATAATGTTTATCAATCTGCAATTGTAGGTACAAGCAAAGGAGTTATTGGACAAAGATACCAGAATATGAACTAAAATAAGACATTTGAAAAACCATTTACACCAAAAATACAAAAATACCTCTTGAACATACCCCCACAAATTACCACATATCGAGATAGTCTGAACCAAGATAAAAAAAATTATAACTATACAATCCAAAAATACATAGAAAATATTTACTGAGTACAAACTTTTCTAAACCTTAACCCCAGAGCTACAGATATCAAAAAACCCAACACAAACTATATAACTCAAAGATTACAAGGTCACAACAAGCTAATTGCACTACCCAAAATCAACCCAAGCTTAATAAAAGAGTAACCAAAGAAAATCTATTTTATATAAAGTGTTATACTGCACCAGCAGAGATATTATACGACGAGATAAAACCAGTTATACAAGTTGTAAAAATAGGATTAACTAGAGATATGATTATACCAGAAGATATTGTGTAGCAGCCAGAGATACCCAGAATTGTGATACCTAATTTTTATGCAAACAAATGACTTATTGAACTAGCTACAATTAATTAGGAACTAGCAAACAATTATACCAATAGAAACCGAATATGGAGCTATTATTTAAGAGACCATCAGATAATTTATTCAAATTCAAAAAAACTATGACAAGCAAATATGGAAGATGTTAGACAATGAAAAATGACATTACTTAACCCAGAAAAATAATCTACTGCAAAGGCAATTAAGAGAGGATTTATTTCAGACGGATTATCAACAAGATATTGCAAAATAATTGGACACAAATTTCCAGACCATCAATGTTCGAAATATAATAGAGAAGATAATATTGTCTCAGATGTACAGCTAGAATGAAGATAAGCATGCCAATTGGAAAGAAGATAAAAAAGCAGCAGATACGATAGAAATAGCAACGAAGGAAAATCAACTACGGATAAAGAAAAGAAGACAAAAGTTATCAAATCATAAAAGACATGAAAAGGACATATGACTTATAGTTTTCAACATGTGATTATTATAGCTTTTGATTTCTTTTACGCAAAAGATATTGTATAGTTAGTCTTTACTAGGTTAGGTAGATACCATTGTTAGTCTACTATAGACTTTTTGACTTTTTTAAGTTTGTAAGACTTCATGTAAATGATTAGTCTTTTCTAGGAATAGTATGTAGATACGTGTAATGTTTTTAGGAACGTGTAAAATATTAGTATGAAAATCTATGTAAATCATCAATTATAAAGAAAGGCATCGAAGGTAGAAAGAAGCAAGCCTTCATGAATTGAAGCAAAAAACTCTCTCTTGTCTACAACAAATATTTTACTTATTTATTAAAAACAGGTATATTTCAATGGAAAAATCTATGGAGGAACAAAACTTAGAATTATCAAACCTACCAGAATAGGTATATTCATTTACAGTTATGAATAGCTAAATTCATAAATTTCTAACAATCATGATATGATAAAATAAGTTCATGTTAGTTACTTTATAGTAAAATTATTCGAAGAATAGGATGTTAAGAATTTTATTAGCAAAGTGGAAATGGAGAAAAATCCCTAAGAACTATGCCATCCTAAAGGTGAAACCAATAAGGCAAGAAGCCGTGGTGGGGATTAGCCAGAGTAGAGGCGTTGTTTAAGGGAAAATTATCTGGATTACCATGCTAATAATGACCGATGAACATGTTATTTAAGAATAATCTAGTATATAGTAATCTAAAATGATCATATTTTGTTATGTATATGATTGCAAGGAATATTTTGAAAATAGAATTTTATGAAAAATAAATAATTATTTATCTGACGAAATGGTAGATGAATTTAAAATACTTATTTTGTATGTGCTTAAGGATATAGAAATAACAGATATAAGAAAAATCATATTAGAAAAAATATTTGGTAAAGATTATATGACTAGAGTAAATTACATACCACACATACCTAACTACTCTTACAAATACTTAGGTACACACCAACCATGATAAATTACGCATATCTAGAAATTAGGGAAAAATATATGAGAATCATACAATTAGTAGAAAAATAAATGAAAACAAATTTAGAAAAATATATGGAAACTAAAGATATAAAATATATAGAATTTTTTAAAGAAAATATGCAAGAATTATTTATATTAAAACAAACAACTAGTAAATATTATGAAAAAGTATTTAATCAACCCTAAATGACAGATGATATTAAAATACTTGTTTTATATATACTTAGAGATATAGAAATTATAGATATAAAGAAATAATATGATAAAAATTACAAGATTATGAAGAGAAAGAATTATTAAACAATATAGAAAACTTACGCATATATTATGAACATCAATATTATTTAGATTCATATGGATATTATACAGACTAAAAATGTCAGAATATATTAAGAAAATTAGAGAAAACCAAGAAAACATACATAAAGAAATTAATTATAGAAAACAAATTAGAGAAAAAATGGAAAATCTAATAGAAAAATTAAAATAGATAGACGAAATCTTGAAAAATTTTAAAAAAAAAACAAAGATAAAAGTTTAGATAGTTTAAAGAAAAAATTCGTTAAGAAGAGAACAAGAAAAAATAGTTAGTAGTATTAATAATCTCAAACAAGATATTAACTATAGTACAAATAGAACAGATTATTATACATTTACTTTAGAAGAATAAAATGATAAACTATGAATATCTAAAATATTGAAAATAAGAAATGAAAGAAATAAGATTAACAGAAAACCTTATAAAAATGAATTTAATTGAATATTTTAAACAAAAGATATAGAATATTTAGAATATCTTAAAAATAATATAGAAGACTTACAAAAACAAAGAGAAAAAGCTAAAGAATATTATAGTAAAGCATTTAATCAACTACCATTTAATCACCCCCCAAAATATGAATATTAGTAAAATTAAAAATGTTAATAAGATATACGAAAATAAAAGATACAAGAACGAAGAAAAACTGTTAATGAACATTACTATAAAGCATTTAACAATTATATAAATTAATGGATACATCTTATGAAAAGAATAAATCATTAAAAGAAATCGAAAATAAACTATATAGTTCATACCTAGAATACAAAAGATTACATAATACTAACGAGGATCCTAGAACACTAGATAATTTAATTACGATAATATCTAATTTAGAATACGAATTAATAAAACATCTTAAGTCAAGAAGATAAAAATGAAAATTAATCCAATCAATAATATTCACAAAATACATTGGATAATAATAAATACTTATTACCTAATAACTATTTATTATCTAGTAAAGTTACCACGCCTATTTATTAAAGCTCTTCTTAAGAATAATTTATCTCTGTTATATCTTATAGATAATTGTGTATGCTCTATATTATATGGTTTTACTTGTTCTAACCATTTTATTTCTAATATTATGTCTGCTTTTTGCATTTCTTCCTTTATTTCAAATTCTATTTTTATTTTTCTAACTCCTATTATTATTTTTTTTTTTTGCTATATTTTTAACATTTATTAAGCTTCTTGGTAGATCTGAACATATATTATTATCAGATTTTATTTCCTCATTTTTTACTAGATATTTTGCTATATAATTTTCTTCTTGTCCCGTATTTAAGAGTATTAAATATTCTTTTTTATTTATTATTCCTGTTATGTAATATTGGTTTAAATTAACTATTGAACTTGTTTCATAACTTGTTCTTTTTGATGAACCTAATAATTCTAGTTTTTCATTAGCTCTTCTTTTTGTTGTACTTATTCTATCATTTATTATTTTTAAATCTTCTTCTATGTCTATATTTCTGTAACTACAATCATTATTATCAATTGTTTTTATGAATTGTTCAAAAGGACTTTCTATTTGTATTTTATAAGTTTATTTTTTCCTATTATTTTGTGTTTTTAGTTAATACATATAGATTTTACATTTTGCTGTAAATATTTTACTTCCTATAGTTAGTTCTATTCCTCATATTTTCTAATATAATACTAATGATTTATCTATATTTTTATCTGTTATTGCTACTGAATAATTCACACTTATTATAAATTTAATTTATTGGTATATTAAATTTCTTTTTATGACAGTTATTATATTTTTTTCTATAGGTCTTATAATTCTATCATCTGCTAAATATAGTTCTATTGGTGTATCTATTCCTTTTCTAAAACATGTTTTTATCAATATCTCTGTTCCTCCAAGGTGTACATATTTTATCGGGTCTTTACTTTTTTTATCGTTTATTTCTTTATTAATTATTCTTTTTGTTACTAATGGTATACTAGCTCTTCCTTTTACATATCTACAATCTATTACATGATCTTTTTGACTTACTACGTAATAGTATTCTTCTTTTCTTCTACTAAATATGTTTTTTATTGTTGGTTTTTAAATATTTTTTCTACACTTAAATCTAATTCTTTTCATTTTATTTCATCAAATATTATTTTTTGATCTGTTCCTTTTTCATTTAAATATTCTTCCTTTGTTACTATTTTTACATCTTCTTCAGTTATTTGGTTTATTCTTATATCTTCTTCAGTTATTTAATTCATCTAATTCACTATCTATTTCATTATCTGTTCATTCTCTGAAATTTCATACAAAACTATCTTCACTTTCTAATTCTTAATCTATATAATCTATCTGCATATATTCTGTATTTTCTATTTTTATTTCTAATATTTGTTTATTTTCTTTGAGTTTTTAGGTAATTTACAATCTCTAGCTAAATGTCTTAATTATCCGCAATTATAACAAGTACATTCTTTTATAGCTTTCTTTTTCCTATATGGTCTTTTATGTTTATAATTTTTTACATAATATCTTTTTCTTGGTTTCTTATATATATATATATATATATATATATATATATATATATATATTTTGATTTCTTGTATTTATATTTCTTATGTCTTTTTCTTTTCTTATAATATCTTTCTTTGCATCCAAATTGAGGTGCTATTTTATCTTTGCAACATGCTAAATTTCTTATTAATGTTTTTTCCATTTTTATTTCTTCTCTACATTTTTCACAT
>NC_061117.1:1525940-1528117 GCF_002878395.1 Capsicum annuum
TAAAATTTTTACAACAATGGTATAGAAATCTATATGAAAAATATAGATTTCTATACCATTGTTGTAAAAATTTTATTCTTGCTCCTAGAGTATCTACTATTTTTGTTTCATCCTAACTTTTTATTATTTTTGAACTAAATGGTTCAGGTAATTTACTAAAATATAATTTTCTTATTTCTTTATTTTCTTCTGTATTATATGTTCCCTTATAATAATATTCTTTAAATACGCAAGTAGATTCATCTACATAGCATATATTACATATTGTTAATTTTAACATTAAATTCCTATTTGTATTTTTCTCTTCATTTTGTTCTTCTTCTGTTGTTGTCATGCTAATAAATTTGTCTTTTATAGCTGTTTCATGTTTTTTAATAATTCTATAGGTCTTAATTTAGTTGTTGTTGATGATGATGTTCATTCTGTAGGTTTATCAGTTCTTAATACCTTTTTACTATTTTCAGTTAGATTTAAAAACCATAATTTCACTGTTCCTATTAGTGTTCTTTCTATATATTCTGGTGCATCTGTTATATTTTTATTGTTATCTAATAATTATTTTGTCATATATCCTATCCATAATTATATTATTTTTTCTATATTTATTACACATTCTAAGTCTAAAAAGTTATAATTTTTATTAACTATTTGTTTTGGTGTCCATTTATCATATTCTTTCTTTTAAACTTATTCTTATAATATGTAGGTTTTCTTATTTCTGATGTTCTAGGTATTATATTTTAATCTTTTTTTTTTTATCAAGAGTGTATATTTCCGTCTTTATATTTTCTAAGTTTTGTTCATTAATTACTTCTTATTTTTCATTGGTTTCTAAATTTTTTGTATTTGTTAAGATTTCTGTATATGTTTCACTATCTTCCAAATCATAATTATCTGTTTCTTCAACATATATTGTATTAATTTCTAATTCCTTGATTTCTATTTCTTTAGTGTTTATTTCTAATTTTTCTTTAAATTGATATATCTCATTTAATAATTTTTGTTTATCTTTTTCTTCTTTTTCTTTCTGTCTTTTTTCATACAAATCTTTTAGCATTTGTAGTTCTTTTTCTAATTCAGCAATCCTACTATTCTTAGTTTCTTCTATTTTTCATATTTCTTCTGTAGTTTGTTGTTTTATTTTTTCTATTTTTTTTTCTATCTATTTTATCATTTTCATTTTCTATTCTCACCATAGCTGTCAATTTATCTTCTAATTTTAATTCTTCTTTTTCTAACATTAAATATAAATGTTCACCTATTTTCTTATACCTTCTTTCTAAATTAGAAAATACTATTTTTATTTTTAATCCTTCACGGTTTTCATATATTTTTTTATCTATTATAAATTTTTCTTTGTTCATTTTTATTTAATTGTTAATAAATCATGTTGGTATTTATATTTTAGACTATCTATTGTTGATTCTAAATTTGATATTTCTTCTTTTTGTGCATTTATTGAGTTTTTACTAACTCCGGCAATTACATTATTCTGTAGTCTATCTATTCTTATTTTAAGTTCTTTACGTTTTTCAGATATTATTTGTTTTAATTCTTTATATTTTGATAATTTTTGTACGTTACTCATCCAAATAATATTTTTGGGGAATATCTAAATCTAGTTTTATCAAATAAGTCATAATTAATAAATTAATCAAATAATCTAGGCATATATTATTATCAGATTTTATTTCCTCATTTTTTACTAGATATTTTGCTATATAATTTTCTTCTTGTCCCGTATTTAAGAGTATTAAATATTTTTTTAATTTATTGTTCCTGTTATGTAATATTGGTTTAAATTAGTTGTTGAACTTGTTTTATAACTTGTTCTTTTTGATGAACTTGATGATTTTGGTTTTTCATAAGCTATTCTTTTTGTTGTACTTATTCTATAATTTATTATTTCTAAATTTTCTTTTATATCTATGTCTCTATAACTATAATCATTACTATCAATTATTTTTACAAATTATTCGAAAGGACTTTCTATTTGTATTTTGTTAATTTTATTTTTTTCCGTTATTTTATGATTTGTTGTTAATACATATAGATTTTCATATCTTACTGTAAATATTTTACTTCCTGGGGTTAGTTCTATTCCTGATATTTTCCAATATAATACTAATGATTTATCTATATTTTTATCTGTTATTGCTACTGAATAATTCACACTT
>NC_061117.1:1528217-1544457 GCF_002878395.1 Capsicum annuum
AATATGACTAATGAAAAAGATAAGGTGAATAAAGAGGAATAATGATATATTAACGATGGATTGTGGTTGATGGTGTGAATTAATGAGGCTAGAGTATGTTATTGGTGAATACAATATATTGATGGAGTTGGATGATGTAAGTTATATAGGTAAAGTAATAATGTTATTACAACCTTCGTTGAATTTTATTTCATTCAAGAGGTCATGATTTATTTTCCTTACTTCTGTTTTATGATTATATGGACTAATGCAATCTGCCGATGATGCCTACCAGTACGTGTGGTTGTACTGACCCTACTCTTCTACATTTCTTTTTGGGGTGTAGACTGGATGCAGGTTAGTTTGTAATTACTAGATGGATGATGATATTCAACACTAACTTCTGCATTTTTATCCTGGCAGATGTTAGAGTCTTCGTATTATTTATTTTATTGTCATTCTATGTTGTAGTAGATATCTCTCATACATGTCTGACTAAGACTTGGGACAATGAAGGACACATGTAAGAAGTTTTATTAAAAAATTAATTTATTAATATTTAATTTACTTTATTATATTTAATTCAGTATTTCCTTAAAAACAAAAACCTTCCGCATATTTTTAGTTTGGTAATAAGGGTTCTCATAGCTGTTTAAAATAGCATAGGTGCCCACACGGTCCAGTAGTTTGGGTTGTGACACATGACCTTTGTTTAGAAGTTCTTGTACGATGACTTTAAGATTTTGGGGATTTCAGTAAGCAGTTTGTTTGAATTTTGCATTGATAATGATTAGCTTCGAATTATTATTATTAAGGCGGTCATATGATAATATTGTCTTAATATAGACTAAGTAATTGCATGATGGTTCGATTTAGATAATTCTTCCACAAGAAGATTAGTGTGGGTGTCACTCATGGCCATTTGGATCGTAACATTAACCCTAGCTACCTACTCTAGAAATAACTAAAATTTGTAGGATTTGAAATAAATAGGACGTCATGTATAAGCTGATAATTACAAATCTTAATGCTAATAAAATTATATAACAAACAAAAATTATACAAAAAACTTTATGATACTATTCAAAAGAATCTTTCACTATAATATTGAATTTGAGTTCAGGTTCTGAGGCTTAGTCTAAGGGTCTAGATAAGCAGTAGATAATTCAGACAGTAGATCAAATTGTGCAGTGGTGAGCCTTCTCTATTCCAGAGGTCCTGTCCTTTCAGATTATGTCCTCTATTATAGTTTTGGTCTGCTGGGGGCCTTATCCCAGTCTTCAGACAGTTGTCAGTTATCATGTGGTAGAGATTTTGCAGACTATTTCAGATATGGTTTAGTTGATTTCAAATTTCATTCCTTGTTGTTAAACTTAATCTAGAGTATGACCATGTCTCCGTAATAGACTAAAATTCTGCATTTTTTTTATTTATATAAACGTTGTGAATGACTACCAGATAGAGAGGGGCATCCGAGCCTGCATGGCTCGGGATGCTCGTCACGGCCAGGGCCTCAGTTCGAGTCGGGACAAACTTAGTATCAGAGCACAGTTCATGGTACAAGGATGTCTTCAAAATTACGTCAGGTAGAATCTTGTTTATGGGTGTGTAACGCACCACACTTATAAGCAGGAGGCTACAAGGCATTTAGGAATGTCTCTCTTTAATCATGTTCTAGTTCGTGCTATGGAGTCAAAATGTTTCTCCTTCATACTCTAATTTGTGCTATGGTGTCGCCCATACTAATGAAAGTTTATCCTAATTCCTTCCTAACTCTGGTGTTCACGGATAATGCTCTCAGATTTACTAGCAAAAATTTTAGAAGTCACACAAAGGGCTTGAGAGGAGCTCCCTAGTGTGTCATAAGTCCCTCAAGTTTAAAGTTGTGTCCTCAATCTTTTGAGGCTTTCAGTTGTGGCAGAGTAAGATGTGTATTCTTAGGTCATTGAATGTTGTGTGCCAAGTTTCTATCTCTTATAATCTTTATATCATTGTGCTGTTTAAATAAAAAGTTTAGTAAAGTTGTGTGGGGCTCTTTCGATTCACTAGCATAGTTGCTCTGTTATTCATTTCATTTTCTTGCTCAAGACACAAAATCAAAGTCTGCTAAATTCGTATGAGGCCTATTTCGATTCTCTAGCAACTTGTTGTTCATCTTGTTGTTTCTATGTTTGTTGGAACTATATCTCCACCCGAGTAGTAGTATAAGTTAAAGTGTTGGTTACATGACCTATTTGTAGTAAGATTTGACCAAGAAGTTGGTGATATGAAGTCACAAGGTTAGAGGTCAGAGTAAGGGTGACTTTTGTGTAAATAAATAATTATAGTTGAATAACCATTGATTGAGACTGATTTATCATTTTATAGTGGTAGACTAATATGGTAGCACCAGTTGTGGATTATATGGTAGTCCGTGGAGGAAGTGTTTGACTTAGATTATTAAATTTTTTCAAAATAGGGAAAGAGCTCAAGGTGGATATTTAAGGTGTTTATAGAAACCCCTTATAGTCTATGAATGAAAATGGCTAGATGTGCCAGTAAGTTTTAAGCATAGACTCATTATTGTATGTCGAATTTGAAGGTAGTCCAAATGTACGCTTGGGTAATTAAGTGTGATGTGAGAAAGTCGTATAAGTAGGTAAGATTGTATGGGTTATAATATAAGATTAAGGTTGACCATGTCTATTATGTGACCTTACCCCCCATTTGACCTTCTTTTCTTTGGTAGTTGTAAACTAGTACTACTCGTGAGAAGGTATGGTGTAAATTTTAGGGTATAGTAGTGATATCATAAAGGTTTTTTGGTTTTGGGAATTACCTAGATAAAATGAAGTATTTGGGTAGAATTTTCCCAATTTGATGGACTACTATATTATGTTGAATTCTTCATTGGTGGTAGATGATCAATGCTAGACTATAGGCTTGAATTTAATAGAATGTGGTGTTAAGAATAGTGGATTAAGATTAATGATGTATGTTTTGTGGGATTGAATTAGCAGGCTTGATATGTTGGAGTAGTACATGCTAATGGATTATAATAAGGAAACCGTAAGGTCACGATCGATCATTGTGCTATGGAGTTCTAGTGCACTAGTAATTTCTTGATGTTTTATTTCATAGTTACCAAGTGAGAATTGTATGTAAGGTTGAGTTGTAAATCATGTTTATCACTAGACATTAAGTTTGAACAGTTGATGGCCATGAAGGTAAATGTGATGATTTCTTGATTAATGATACTAGTTATATGGAAGTGATCTAATGGGCTTGAACAGTGTACGCAAGAGATTAAGTTTATTTGATTCATAATGAAGTATGATGTTGTATGTATGATGTATATGGCTAGCAGTACCATTGAGTTGCAAGATGGTATCTAAGTTAAGGAGTACTGATTTATAGCTAAGTTAAGGAGTTCTGATTTATAGTGTTAAGCCTTTTGATATGATCTTGATCCTCATGGTAGAGAGATATAAGTTGAAGTCGTGATATTGATATGCTATGATGGAAGTAGTATGGTTCATCAAAGGCATGGTGATATCCATATTAAGTGTTAGAAGCTAAGATTGCGTTCTTGAAGGTTGAGCAAATAGAAATTAGAGTCGAAGCGTTAGAGGGTGTGCACTCCGACTATGGGGATACTTATGAAGATCCGAAGTAAATAAGTGTTCCAGTATTATGTGATGACTATTGGGGCTATAGAATGATAGAGTGTGTCTCAGAAGGTGGTATTAGCAGTGGATTTTTCCACTTCTAGGTGTTGTCATTCGGGATAAGGTCTATTAATTACGTGTATTGTCGTATTCTAGACCCCAGAGTGCAGTGAGTGTAGTTCAGTTTAGATCCTAGTAAGGGATCTCTTAAACTTAAGATGATGGCTTAAAGCTAAGGGGTAGATGATAGAACAAGTAACCAAGTCAGGCTCTCAGATTCTAGTAGTGATGTCAGTATGATATAGATTATCAGAAAGTGAGGGTGAGACGCAACCCATTCTTATCTCAGTATTTTTCAGTGATCCAAATACCTATCATGCCTTACGATTCAGTTCCATGGTCATAGTTCATGTTTATGCATATGATTGAGAGTCATGTACTCTTCCAGTTCGAAAATGAGGAGTTCCAGTTCATTCAGTAGTCAGAATCATATTCCATATGTTATGAACTGCAAATTGAGATCATGAAGCTCATGACTCATGTACTCACGCTTTATAGTGTGCTCAGTTCCCATAATTCATGCTATACACTTTAATATTGACGAGATTTAGCTTATAGTAATGTATGCCCCAATTCAGATCACTGTGATGAATCCCTAATATTGATTCGTTGTTCCTCAGGCCTCAGTTAAGTGTCGAGTTTTGTATAGTATCCTTCCATACTTCAAAGTCTTATGTCCAACCTTTTAGTGACTCCTCCTTATGAAATGATAGTGGTAATGAATAAATGTTTCTTTTTGATGAAAGATCATTGTATGCTTCTTTTAGATAAAGCCATAAGTGTGAAGTAAGATCTAGGGCCAAGTCTTTTGATACATGTGATGGTTAGTTGAAATGTGTGTGTGCTTGGGATAGCGCGTGGGAGTTATATTGATTGTCGTTTAGAGAATATGTGAGGTATATCTTTATAGTTGTTTGCCTTGAAGTTTATATGTGGTTATAAAACTAGGCTTGAATGACGTGTTGGGATTTAAGTGGAAGAATGCAAGATGAGCTATTGAACCCATAGTAAGAGTTCAGAGTGGTTCATTGAAGTGGTAAAGAACTTTATGCTTAGGGTGTGATCTTTAAAATAATATAGAAGGTTGAATAATATGGTTTATACTAGTATAGTGGTGTGGCATGTTGTATCTTGGTGATTTAGAATTAGGCTTGATCACGGTGAAAGGATTTAATCTACTTTGGACATTAGTAGAAAGATTTATCAATGCCCATATAAGAATTATAAGTTGAATCAAATGAGCATGATATTTAAGGGGAATAGTATATTTAAGGAAGTATTCGAGAAGTGTGCTAAGCTTGGAAATAAGAAGTTGCATTGCCTAAGGCCTGGTAATTCTATCCTAGTTTATGAGTTATATGTTCATATTCCATGCTATAGAGTGATGTCATTGTTGTGATTCTTTAGTTGGATGTCTTGTGTAAGTCATGCCCAAGATTCTTTGCTCCCTAATGCTACTATGGCTTCTATAGAAAGAGTGTTGAAAAGATACTCCAGTTAAGAATAAGTTTCCAGTATAATTTCGCCTATTTAACCAGCAATTCAGTTTAATAGTCGAGCAGGCAAGTTTCCGTGGTGTTCCTCCTTTTTCATCCAGTCCTACTATCCAAAGTCTCATGCGTATGACCATCCCAAGAGATAATCTATTCCATCGATGCAAATTGCGAATTCAGTTCAATCCAAGCATTATGTTACAGATTCAGCTATTTATTTATGACTTAATTCATAAGATTCAGAGCATAATCTCAAATACTTCCAAGTATTTTAGTGCAGGAAATATAATACCCCGGTACGATCTAAGTCTTGCTGCCTCATGATTCGTACTTGCATAAGTCATCACTTCTCACTTCAATGTGTATGATTGGATCATGAACACTCCAAGAAAATTCTAATTTCTCAGCATGAATCAACTCCTTAAAATAATCAAGGGCAAGTCATCTCAGAATTCAGTTTCATGATGGATATTTAAATGTTTCAGATCAGTTATATCCTTTCTTAGAAGACACATCATATCCGATTTATTGCATACCTTTAATCTTCAACGTTCCTACCCATAATTCAAGGACGAATGATCCCAAGGGGGAGATAATATAACACCCCGTAAAATCTGTGCGGGTGTTAGCTTTTAGTAGTATGCTTAAAGAGTTTAAAAGACTAGAAATATTTCAAAGAGTCAAAGAGACTTAGTTTCATTTTTAACTCTCAATCTTCAGAGATTTTATTTTTGACCTTCCCGACCTCCGTTCCTTGATTTTTTTTGTTGATACGCAATGGGGCAAGACAAGAGTACATCTCGGGTGAGTTTCGAAATTTTTAGACGAGCTTAAGGGCATGTTTGGTATGCCCAATTAGTAGCTCAGTGCGGTTAGCCCGCGTCGTCCAGGTCACTCCCCCGGACTAGCCAAGGCGCCGCCCAGGGTAGTCCCTCGGGATAGGCAGGGCGCCGCCCTGGATACTTCCCCGGGCCAGGCAGGGCGCCGCCCTAGGAAGTTCGGATGGGCTTATTTTGTTCAGTTTTCCCCGAATCATTAAGGGTATTTTGGATATTTTCAATCCCCCAATCATCTTAAACACGAGATTTAATCCCAAATACACCAAAATACATTCACTTCTATCAAATTCTCTCAAGAACACTCTCAAGGATTTGGTTTTAGAAGAGAATTAGAGATTTGGAATCCCCAATCCGTAAGCTTTAAGAATCATCCATTATTTTCCAAAATAGAGTTACGTGGGGCTCATCCTAAAAACTATATGGGCTTGTAAACACTAGAACATGATTTAAAGGTTTTCAAGGATGAATTTTAGAAAGAGGTTTTGAAATACATGACTTTATTATGCATTATGAATATGTAATTGTATTGTTGATTTGATCTTTAGGCCTTTCTCCTTAAATTGATTTACATGTTTATGTATATGTATGGAATTTGAGATTTAAGATTATTGAGAGCATAAACTATGAACTCCCTCTCTTGTATTGAATTGAAGTTATGGTTTTTGTTGGAAAAAGAATCGACATGCATGATTCATGATTTAAAATAGTTTTCCAAATGCCTTGGTGTTTGAACTTGATTTAGAATTGTTGAGAGGGTAGTTCTTGATATAACTATGTTCGGGTTAAAGAAAAAGAATTGCATGAGATTGAGATTTTGATACGACCTCCTATGTTTATTGAATCAATGATAAAGAGAATCGTTTGCATGGTTTTATGTGAGTTTTAAAGAATGAGTTTTCTTGAAAGAATTATTGATATGGTGGTCCTAAATTATATGATTTGACAACAGAGATTTTATATGTTAATAATGGCTCAGAGATGTGACTTGCAAGTCAACGGTATGACGATACCATAAGTATGTATGCCATAAAAGAGTATGCTAATAATGCACGTTTTGAAAGAGTTAAAATGGGCTTAAATATGGTTAGGTGGTTACCCGAAGAAGGCTTAAGTTCAAGTAACTCTTAGCTTGAAACCGTATTTGTCGATACGGGCATATTATTATTGTACGCTGGCGACGGCCGTGTGGCGTAGTAGATTCAGAGACTCTGACCCTTGAGGCACACTTGGGTTAGGGGATTCGCTATCGAGTTAATGGCAGTTTTCATATATTCCGTGGAATTTTAGATTTGTAGGGTATACCACCTAGCGCAGAAGTAATACAAAGAGTGTCTCATATTTAAGATGTTTTCACAGAGTCGTTTAAAATGCCCATGTGATTTCTTACTATATGATATATTTATGAACTGTTTTAAATCGCTCTCATGTATATTGAATATAAATTATTATTTTGAATTTGCTCTGCGTACCAGTACATCTATATTGACCCTCCTTGCCCTACCTCTCAGGTTCTGAGGCTCAGTCTAGGGGTCCAGATAAGCAGTAGATAATTCATACAGCAGATCAGATTGTGCAGTGGTGAGCCTTTTCTATTCCATAAGGCCTGTCCTTTCATATTATGTTCTCTATTATAGTTTTTGTCTGTTGGGGGCCTTGTCCCAGTCTTCAGACAGTTGTCAGTTATCATGTAGTAGAGATTTCGCGGACTGTTTCAGATATGGTTTAGTTGATTTTAAATTTCATTCCTTGTTGTTAAACTTAATCTAGAGTATGACCATGTTTCCGTAATAGACTAAAATTCTGCATTTTCTTTTATTTATATGAACATTATGCATGACTACCAAATAGAGAGGGGCGTCCGAGCCTGGATGGCTCGAGATGCTCGTCACGATCAGGGCCTCGGTTCGGGTCATGACAAGTTCAACCCACCAAACCCATCTGATAATCAAACCAAACCATAAACCAAATCCATAACAATAATCAAACCAAGTTCCATAACACAACATAAAAGGATAGAACAGTGAGAAATTTAGGCTTGTAGATCTTCATTTAAGGAAATTTGAGATATACCTTGACTTTTTTCATAGTGTTTATGCGTTGTATACTGTTTTGTTGTATTTTTTATCGCTTAAGATTGAGGATCACGCTTAGGTGAAATGAAGAGCATCTCCATAGGTATCAAAATATTTGATCGATTGTAGTTGGATTATTTTCTTGATTAGTTAGTATTATTATTGTTAAATATTCTTAGAGTAGAATGTAGATAGATAACCTAGCTAGTGTTTCTCGAGTAATTGTTATTGGATTGTCATTTTAGAGGTTGCATTGTGTTAGTGGACTCTGTTGTGATGATTGTGGATTAGTACCTTGTTAGGGGATAATTATGTTATTATCATCATTATTGATGGAATGATTTTGATTTAAAGAATACTTACAGTATGAATATACTTGTGATATTTGATAAGATTTAATGAACCAAGTTAGATTTGAGTAGACCGTGATTTATTATTTTCAGGATTTTTAATTATTTTGTGATGCTCTTTTGGGGATTATGTGAACTTCATAATGAATTTGAGTAATTATTTATGATTGTATGCCTGAGTAGGGGCTTATATGCATATTGCTATATATATATATTTGTATCATTCGAGTGGATACTTGATTTGACATTGTAGGTCTTATATAAGCATTTATTTGCATATTCATTATAATGATGTCCGAGTGAGGGGTTGAAAATGATAATATTGATGACTACATGACTATTTATTACAGTGGTGCCAAGTGAAAACTGATATCATGAATTATTGATACATTGAGTTTATTTTGATCTCACTTATACATGTATTAAATGGAATTTGACTTCATACTGATTAGTTATGAGCATTATATCCTCATATCCTGCCTGCATATTCATGAGACATTGGTACCATTGAGACATTCTAATTGTTTATAAAAAAAATGAAACACATTATAAAATGTCTATATTAAGGAATGTGCCAATAAGGTTGATTTCGGACACAAGATTTAGATTATATGAGTATATGACTTGCTGATCCCCATGAGTCATACCTAGTAGCTGCAAGCTCGGTAGGTGTATACAGAAAGTCATGCGATGACTTTGACCATTCATCTTTATCCCATCATCATCATCACTATATAACACTACATCATTTACACTGTATTGATATTTCTTTATATGATTTAGTACCGTGTTAGTATTTACTCTTGTATTGTATTACCGTGATAACACCTTATTAGTGATATTGAATTTGAGCATTCATTTCACTTAATTATATTATTGTTTTTCATTTTATATTGGTTGGGATGTTGAGGTATTATGAGAGTTGGGGTATGACAGTGGCTTGATCAGAAAGATAGATGGATAGCCCCTTTTGGTAGCACGAAATATATATGCGTACATACATAGACACTCCATTTTGTGATCTCATAGTATTTGGTTAATGATAATTGATTAAGACTGTTTTACCTTATTTGTGAGATATCTTCATAAATGACCTCCCTTGTTGTAGAATACAAATGATTAATGTTGATACCTAGATCAATGTGCCTACCCTATATTTGATATATATCTGTTGGCTATTGTGTTGTGTTACCCTGGTAGGATAAAGTACTATGATTTGATGGGTTATAGGCTGTTCGGAATATCTTAGGTAGTTGGGATGGTGGTTCTCTCCATCGCTTTGAATTAGGATCTGTTATTAACAATGCTTGTTGAGTATATACAATTTCGTACTCACCTTACTTCTCTTTCTTTTTTCTTGTTTTCTACACCCCGTGAAGATATTGGATCAAATAGAAACTTGTAGATTATTTTCTTCAAGCATTGATGTTGCAAAGATCGAGGTAGTGTTGACAGACTCCAAGTTTACTTAGATCTCACAATGTTAATCTTATGCTTAATCACATTTAAGATACTTTAGGTATTGATATCATTCTGTTTTTAGAGACTAATATTGATGACAACTAGACCTGTGATGTACTTTTGGGACGTATTTCGTATATATAAAGAATTATTCATTCTTCTATTTTTGCTTATTTCTACTTAAATTGTGTTCTTTGGAATGAGTTAGGCTTACTTGTCTGGTGAGTTCGACAAGTGTCATCACATACCTATTTTGGTTCGTGACAATTCTAGAGGTGTTTGGTGTGGTTTAAAGGAAAAATTTTTATTTTGGATATTTTTGTGTTGCTATGGTGGACATTGGTCAACACCCAAAGATTCGAGCATTGTATGAAATTTCATCAGTTTCATTAGCTTTGGATTGCCAATTTTGGATTAATAGAATGGTTGGTTCAACTCATGAAGCTTTCAGTGTGATTTTGAGTGTTTAAATGAGATGGTGGAATTAAGGCCTAGAGTTGACTTTGGTCAACATCCACTAATAATATCTACATTGAAAATTTTGACTGTGAATTTTGACTGTTTCATTGACTTCGAAATGTCAAATTTGGCGAAGTAGCATAGTTGAATTGTGTTCATGAAATTTCGAACACACTTCGAGGGCCCGTCACAGAGATTTTGGGTTGGGATGTTTCAATTGTTGGTGTTTTCAACTGGTGCAGCAGGCCCCCTCTTCGCATTCGCAACACCCTTATCGCGATCGCATAGGAGGAATTTCTTTAGCATCTGATTTCAAAAACTTAGTCGCAATCACGAACAAGGAGTGAGTCAGGTAATGACAAACCCATTGGAAAATTGCTGAAATACTTAAAGTAATAACTAGGAATAGATTATCAAAAAATAAAGAGAGAGAAGTGACAAGTTTAGACTCAGATAAAGGGAGTGAGAGGAACAACCATTTTTTTGAATGACAAGTATAAACTTCTTTCTTTTCTGAGAAATACACAATGTGAGGATGATTTCAAGCTCATCTTATTGATATATTTTGCAGCACATAAGCCTATCGATTTATACAAATATTTTTTCCTACAAAGTATTTATACAAGTTCTAGTAGGACACTCATAGTAAGCTTGTACAATTGAGTCAATATTAGGATTCTTACATTGATCAATATCTATATGATCATTATCGATATGTCTATGATCTTTATCTTCACGATTTATAACACTTTCAAACTCCTTATTCCTATTTAACTCATTATCAATTGGGCCCGAATTTCAAATAATCTAATTTTTTAATGTGTATTATGGAACTTTGCTCTATTTTACAAAAGATTCCCACATGCATACCTTCTCTTGTAGAACACAAGAAAAAGACCAATAAACTAATATCTTAAAGTAAATTCTATTAACACATATGTTAAGTCGTACAATATTTATGTTACTCCAACAAAATTATGTTATGGGTTGTGTCTTCTTTAGATTCTACATCATATATAATTATGATTTATTTCAAAAATATTTTTTTACTTTTCTTGATGAAAAATGTTTATCTGGTAGAAAAAAAAAATTCAGATCTATCTTTTTCAAGAAGAAAAATTTATATAATTAGAAATTATTTCTCTTCTTATACAATGCAATAATTTTTTCATTATATTCTTTTAGAGCGTTTTACGTAAGACTATATTTATTTCTTCAATAGCTTTAGAATATCTTTTTATATTAGTATTGTCCTATATAGGTCATACACAGTATCATGAAGTCTTTTGTATAGTTTTTCATTGCCATATAATCTATTATCATTGAGATTAACAATTATTGGCCACATATTTATTGGCCCTACTAAATTATCAATACCTACAAAATTATTCAACAACCATGGTTTCACTTATTTCAGTTCCTAAATACCTCGATTTTGCTAGTGTTCATTCACAACTCAAAGTTGCAATCTTTCTTATTATTAAAAAATATATATTTGCAATATTTTTTACTCATTAAAAGTGACTATGGCATTTAATCAAATATCATCTAAGCACCCCCCAAGATATGAACATTAATAGAATTAAAATAGATACACTAAAAATAAAAATATTTAGAGAAGTTAAGAAATATTCACGCACAAATATAAATAGATCCATTAGAGCTACAAATAGATCTATTTATTACCCAAGTTATAGGGGGTGCAGATAACTTGGGTAATAAATAGATCTGTTATAAATTTAAATTTTTAGTATATTAAATTTCCTTTTATGGTTGTTAATATACCAAAAATTTAAATTTATAATAGATCTATTTATTACCCAAGTTATCCGCACCCCGTATAACTTGGTAATAAATATATCTATTTGTAGCTCTAATGGATCTATTTATATTTGTGCGTGGATATTTATTAACTTCTCTAAACATTTTTATTTTTAGTATATTTATTTTAATTCTATTAATGTTCATATCTTGGGGGTGATTAGATGGTATTTGATTAAATGCTTTACTGTAGTATTCTTTAGTTTTTTCTCTTAGTCTTTGTAATTCTTGTATATTATTTTGGAGGTATTCTAAATATTGTATATCTTTTGTTCTAAAATATTCAATTAAATTATCTTTCATAAGTATTTCTGTCAATCTTATTTCTTTCATATCTTGTCTCCAATATTTTAAATACTCATATACTATCATTTTATCCTAAAGTAGTTGTGATACTGCAAATTTCTTTGTAATAATTTATTCTAATTGTACTATATCTGATATTAAATTTTAGGTTATCTATTTCGTTAATTATCCTGTCTTTTTCGTCTATGAATAATTCTATGTCTAAATCATATTCTAAACTGTCTTTTAATTCTAGTTGCTTTATGGTTTTATTTATCCAAATTAATCTTTCTTTTAATTGTTGTCTTCCTTTTTTAAGCTGGTTTCTATAATTAATCTTCGTATAGCCAACTTTGTTTTTCTCTAACTCTTTGAATATATTCTAGCATTTCTTAATCTGTATAATATCCATCTGAATAATTATCTAGGTAGTAATAGTGATTGTCATCACTTAAGCATATTTCTCCTAACTCGTCTTCTATCTGATTTATATCTAACTCTTCATCTTCAATGTTAAATATTTTTTCCCATATTATTTTTTTTACGTCTATAATTTCTATATTTCTAAGTATGTATAAAACTAGTACTTCAAAATTATCTGTCATTTAGGTGGGTTAATTAAATATTTTCTCATAATATTCTTTAGTTGCTAATTAAAGTTATGAAAGTAGTATATAATTGAATTTATTTGATTAATTATGATAAAATTAGATTTAGATATATTATAAATATTGTTTAGATGAATAATGTACAAAAATCACAACAATATAAAGAATTAAAACAAATAATATCTGAAAAACGTAAAGAATTAAAATTAAGGATAGAAAGACTACAGTATAACATAATTGACGGAGTTAGTAAAAACTCAATAAATGCACAAAAAGAAGAAATATCAAATTTAGAATCAACAATAGATAGTCTAGAATATATATATCAACATAACCTATATACATTTAAATAAAATGAACAAAGAAGAATTTATAATAGATGAAAAAATATATGAAAATCACGAAGGATTAAAAATAAAAATAGTATTCTCTAATTTAGGAAGGAGATATAAGAAAATAGGTAAACATTTATATTTAATGTTAGAAAAAGAAGAATTAAAATTAGAAGATAAGTTGACAGTCATGGTAAGAACTGAAAGAGAAAACGAAGAGATAGACAGAAAAAAGGAAATAGATAAAATAAAACAACAAACCACAGAAGAAATAAGAAAAATAGAATAAACTAAAAATAGTAGGATTGTTGAATTAGAAAAAGAACTACAAATGCTAAATGATTTATATGAAAAGAGACAGAAAGAAAAAGAAGAAAAAAATAAAGAACAAAAATTATTAAACGAGATAAATCAATTTAAAGAAAAATCAGAAATAAAAAATAAAGAACCAGAAACCAGTGAATTAGAAATAAATACAATAGATACTGAAGAAACAGATAATTATGATTCGGAAGATAGTGAAACATATACAGAAATTCTAGAAAACATAGAAAAACTAGAAATTAATGAAAAACAAGAAGTAATTAATAAAAAAAATCTATAACTAATAAATACAGAAGTAAATACTCTAGATAAAAATATAATACCTAATACATCAGAAATAAGAAAACCAACCTATAATTACAAAAATAAGTTTAAAAGATATAATCCAAAGGATGAATATAATAAATGGACATCAAAACAAATAATTAATAACAACTTTTTAGATTTAGACCGTGTAATAGACACAAATAAAATAATATAACTATGGGTAGGATACATGTCAAAACAATTATTAGATAATAAAATAGATACAACAAACACACCAGAATATATAGAAAACACATTAATAGGAACAGAAAAATTATGGTTTTTAAACCTAGCCGAAGCAAGTAAAAAAGTACTAAGATCTGATAATAAAATAGAAGGAACATCAATACCTACTAAAATACTACCAACAGAAATATTGAAAAAATATGAAATAGCTATAAGAGAAGAATTTAGTAGTATAACAACAGAAGAAGAAGAAGAGCAAAATAAAGAGAAAGATACGAATAGGAATTTAATGTTAAAATTAGCAATATGTAATATGTTCTATATAGATGAGTATACATGCGCATTTAAAGAATATTATTATAAAGGAACATATAATATAGAAGAAAGTAAATAAATAAGAAAATTATATTTTAGTAAATTACCTGAACCATTTAGTTCAAAAATAATAAAAAGTTGGGATGAAGCAAAAATAGTAGATACCCTAGGAGCAATAATAAAATTTTTACAACAATGGTATAGAAATCTATGTGAAAAATATAGAGAAGAAATAAAAATGGAAAAAACATTAATAAGAAATTTAGCATGTTGCAAAGATAAAATAACACCTCAATTTGGATGTGAAAAAGATATTATAAGAAAAGAAAAAGACATAAGAAATATAAGAAATACAAAAAATCAAAATATAAATATAAGAAACCAAGAAAAAGATATTATGTAAAAAATTATAAACATAAAAGACCATATAGAAAAAAGAAATCTATAAAAGAATGTACTTGTTATAATTGTGGAAAACTAGGACATTTAGCTAGAGATTGTAAATTACCAAAAAGCCCAAAAAATAAATAAATATCAGAAATAAAAATAGAAAATACAGAATATATGCAGATAGATTATATATATTATGAATTAGAAAGTAAAAATAGTATATATAAAATTTTGGAGAATGAAACAGATAATGAAATAGATAGTAATTAGATGAATCAAATGGCTGAAGAAGATATAAAAATGAACCAAATAGCTGAAGAAGATATAAAAATAATAACAAAGGAAGAATATTTAAATGAAGAAGGAACAGATCAAAAAATAATATTTGACAGTAATATATTTGACGAAATAAAAGGAAAAGAGTTAGATTTAAGTGTAGAAAAAATATTTAAAATACCAACAATAAAAAATATATTTAGTAGAAAAAAGGAAGAATACTGCGTAGTAAGCAAAAAAGAACATGTAATACACTGTAGATATGTAAAAGGAAGAGCTAGTACACCACTAGTGACAAAAAAAATTAATTAATAAAGAAATAAACGATATAAAAAGTAAAGACCCAATAAATTATGTACACCTTAGAGAAACAGAGATATTAATAAAAGCATGTTTTAGAGAAGGAATAGATACACCAATAGAATTATATTTAGCAGATGATCGAATTATAAAACTTATAGAAAAAAAGTATAATAACAGTCATAAAAGGAAATTTAATATACCAAAAATTGAAATTTATAATAAGTGTGAATTATTCAGTAGCGATAACAGATAAAAATATAGATAAATCATTAGTATTATATTGGAAAATATCAGGAATAGAACTAACCCCATGAAGTAAAATATTTACAGCAAGATGTATTAATCTATATGTATTAACAACAAAACATAAAATAACAGGAAAAAATAAAATTAATAAAATACAAATAAAAGTCCTTTTGAACAATTTGTAAAAACAATTGATAATAATGATTATAATTACAAAGACATAAATATAGAAGAAGATTTAGAAATAATAAATGATAGAATAAGTACAACAAAAAGAATAGCTCATGAAAAACCAGAATCATCAGACTCATCAAAAAGAACAAGTTATGAAACAACTTCAACAGTTAATTTAAATCAATATTATATAACAGGAATAATAAATGAAAAAGAATATTTAATACTCTTAAACACAGGACAAGAATAAAATTATATAGCAAAATATCTAGTAAAAAGTGAAGAAATAAAATCTAATAGTGATATATGCCCAG
>NC_061117.1:1544557-1570719 GCF_002878395.1 Capsicum annuum
GATTTAAATTAACTGTTGAAGTTAATTTAAATCAATATTATATAACAGGAATAATAAATGAAAAAGAATATTTAATACTCTTAAACACAGGACAAGAATAAAATTATATAGCAAAATATCTAGTAAAAAGTGAAGAAATAAAATCTAATAGTGATATATGCCCAGATCTACCAAGGAATCTAATAAACTTTAAAGATACGGCAGAAAAAAAAAATAATAGGAGTCAGCAAAATAAAAATAGAATTTGAAATAAAGGAAGAAATGCAAAAAGCAGACATAATATTAGGAATAAAATGGTTAGAATAAGTAAAACTATACAATATAGAACATACGCAATTATCTATAACATATAATAAAGAAATATTATTCATAAAAAGAACTTTAACATGATATTAAAATATATGTACTTGTTAAAATAATAGTAGAAGGATATTATAATAGGTATTATACACCCATGATAGATACAGGAGCAGAAGCAAATTTATGTAGATACAACTGTTGACCAGAAAGTAAATGGGATAAATTAAAACACCAATAGTGGTCAAAGGATTTAATAATAAAGGAAGCTTAATTGCATATAAAGCTAAAAATATAAAAATACAGATATGGGATAAAATAATAACAATAGAAGAAATCTATAATTATGAACTAACATCAAAAAATATGCTTTTAGGAATGTCATTTTTAGATAAATTATACCCACATATAATAACTAAAACATATTGGTGTTTTACAACACCATGTAAACAAAAAGTAAGGGAAAAAAGAGTTATTAATAAAATAAGAAAGAAAACTGATTGGATAGAAGGAGTGAAAAAATTACACAAAAGTTAGAAAATATAAAAAATACAGAAAACACAGTAGAACTAGTTGTATTTTTGAGAAATAAAAAAAAATAACTATATTTTCAATAGATAAGGTAGAAATAATAAAGAAAAAATTAACACAATTATATAGTGAAGATCCATTAAAAGGATGAAAAAAAACATAAAACTACTATAAAAAATGAATTAATAGATAAAAATAGCATAATAACTCAAAAACCATTAACATATTATTTTGACGATTTAAAAGAATTTAAAATGTATATAGATGAATTATTAGAAAAATAGTATATACAAAAAAGCAATAGTAAACACAATAGTCCAACATTTATAGTAAATAAACATAGTAAACAAAAAAGAGGAAAAAGTAGAATGGTTATTGATTATAGAAACATAAATGCAAAAACTATGATATATAATTATCCAATACCAAATAAGATATTAAAAATAAGACAAATACAAGGATATAATTATTTTAGTAAATTTGATTGTAAATCAGGATTTTACCACTTAAAGTTAGATGAAAATTCTAAGGAATTAACCGCATTTATGGTACCACAAGGATTTTATGAATGGAACGTATTACCATTTGGATATAAAAATGCACCAGGTAGATATCAACATTTTATGGATAGTTATTTTAAACAATTACCTAATTGTATAGTATATACAGATGATATACTACTATATACAAAAACTAAAGAGGAACATTTAAAATTATTAGAAAAATTTACAGATATAACAGAAAAATCGGGAATAAGTTTAAGTGAAAAGAAAGTCGAAATTATGAAAAACCAGATAGAGCTTTTAGGAATACAAATAGATAAAAGTGGAGTAAAAATGCAACAACATTTAGGGTGTTTTTGGTATGAAGGAAAATATTTTCCATGGAAAATATTTTCCTAGAAAATGTTTTCTTGGTAAACAAGTAGTTTCCTTACTTGTTTTCCTGTGTTTGGTTGGTGGATAGAAAATATTTTTCGGAAAACAGTTTGTAATGTTTGGTTGGTGAATGAAAAAATATTTTCAAAAAATACATTTTAATCTTTAGCTAAAGCGTAAAAATACATTTTAGAAAAATATTTTTTGATCTCAAAAAATATTTTTTGGGGTGTGTTCGATATGAAGGAGGAGAAATATTTTCTAAAAAAATAAGTTGTTTCCTACTTATATTTAGGGGTGCATTCGGTTTGTTCGATTTGATTGTTGAATATCGGTACAATTTTTTTATTTTCGGATTGACGAAAATGACAATCATAACCAAACAAAATTATTTCGGTTTGGTTCGATTTTTACAAATTCGGTTCGATTATTTCGTATTTTTATTTCGATTTTGAAGATTAATGTAGTGAGCATTTAAAATTGATGATTTTTCTAGAAAAATAATCTTTTTTCAAACCTATTTTCATTTTTAAATATAATTAATTCAAAACGAATGAAATAATAATAAATATCGACTTCGCTGAGTCATCACCGTTGGCGTAACGATAATGACTGCACGCGACGGCGATTGTCAACGGCAGTGACGGGGTTGTCAAAATAGGTAGTAAGGATGGGTAAGAAAATAATTTTAATTTTTTAAAAAATAATTTTTTTTGCGGGGGGGGGAGAGGTTGGGGACTAGTATGGGATAGGGGTAGGGGAGTATGAGTCGGGTAAACAAAAATTGAAATATGTTTTTTGAATGTAGGTAGTAGGGGGTGGGGGTCGGAGTAGGGGAGTGAGGGTGAGGTAAGAAAAAATTTGAATTTTTATTTAAAAAAATTTAAAAATTTTAATTTTTTTTTAGGGGGGGGGAGGAGGTTGGTGGAGGTAAGAAAAATGTTTGATTTTTTTAAAAAAAAAGTATTTTTTTTTGTTTTTGGAAAGGGGAAGGAAGTAGGGTTTTGGGAAGGGGTGAGGTAAATATATATATATATATATATATATATATATAGGGGGGGGGGGGGGGGGGGGGGGGGGGGGGGGGTGGGAGATTGAGGGTCGGAGTAGGGATGAGTGATTTTGAGAGTTATATGAATATTTCAATTTAAGAGTGAGGTTGAAAGAGAGTTTTGAAAAATGTTTTCCTTACTTTTTGAAGGGAAGTCATTTTCCTTAGTTTTAAGGAAAATAAGTTGATTTGAAAAATATTTTCCAAAACCTGTAAGCCAACCAAACAGGAGAAAACTGAAAAACATTTTCCAGAAAATGTTTTCCTTCGTACCAAACACACCCATAGTACAAAAATAATAAATTCAAAAGAAGAATTAGATACAAAAAAGAAATTACAATCATTTTTAGAATTAGTAAACCAAGTAAGAGAATGTATACCAAAATTAACAGAAAATCTAAAGCCTTTACCAAAAAAATTAAAAAAGGACGTAGAATATAATTACAACCAAGAAGATAAAAAACAAGTCCAGAAAATAAAAATACTTTGTAAAGAATTACCAAAATTACGATTTTCAGACAAAAATAAAAAATTTATATATATATAGTAGAAGCAGTTGCTAGAGAATATAGTTATGGAGGAGTACTTAAATATAGCTATGAAGAAGAAAAATTAGAACATCATTGTAAATACTACTCAGGTACGTTTAATGAAACAAAAATAAAATGGGAAATAAATAGAAAAGAATTATGTTCATTATATAAATGTTTATTAGCATTTGAGTCATATATTGTATATAACAAATTTATTGTACGGACAGATAATACACAGGTACGTTGGTTGTTAACAAAGAAAATACAAAATTCAGTTACAACGAAAGAGATTCGGAGACTAGTATTAAATATATTTACATTTACAATCGAAGTAATTAGTACTAACAAAAATATTATTGCAGATTACGTATCAAGACAAAGCTACACAGACTAATAAAATAGAAGATGATGCTTTAGAAAAGATACTTAAAATCCTAACTACGTTTTCAATGAAAGTGGACAGTATGGGTAATGGAATATAAAAGCTAAAGACTAATGAAGTTAAACTGAAGTCTGAAGCTACAAATCAGCTAACTCAGCAGTGTGCAGAGCTATGTCGATCGAAAGACATTAAAATTCCAGAGCTAAAAGGAGACGTTGGGACACTCCATAAAACCCATAACGGTTATCAATCTACAATTGCAGGTACAAGCAAAGGAGTTAATGGACAAAGATACCAGAACATGAACATGAATAAGATATTTGAAAAATCATTTATACCAAAAGCACAAAAAGACCCCTTGTACATACCCCCACAAATTATCACATATCGAGATAGTTTGAACCAAGATAAAAAAAACTTATAACCATATACCCCGAGGATATATAGAAAATATCTACAAAGTACAAACTTTTCTAAACCTTAACCCCAGAGCTACAAATATCGAAGAACCAAACACAAACTATATAACCCAAAAATTGCAAGGTTACAACAAGCTAATCGCACTACCCAAAACCAATCCAAGCTTAATAAAAACATGTTTCGACTATGGATTATTAAATACCATATATACCCAAGATGGAGAAGAACTAACAGCTATATAAGAATTACATAAAGTATTCACCACCTATAAAAGAGTAACCAAAGGAAATCTATTTTATATAAAGTTTTATACTGCACCAGCAGA
Source organism: Capsicum annuum (assembly GCF_002878395.1). Classification (NCBI taxonomy): domain Eukaryota; kingdom Viridiplantae; phylum Streptophyta; class Magnoliopsida; order Solanales; family Solanaceae; genus Capsicum; species Capsicum annuum. The sequence goes on from NC_061117.1 coordinate 1,548,975, forward strand.
GATATTATACGACGGATCAAACCAGTTATACAAATTGTAAAAATAGGATTAACCAGAGATATGATTATACCGGAAGATATTGTCCAGCAGCCAGAGATACCCAAAATCGAGATACCTGATTTTTACGCAAATAAACGACTTATTGAAATAGCTACAATTATTCAAGAATTAGCAAATAATTATATCAATGAAAACCCAATATGGAGCTATTATTCAAGAGATCATCAAATGATTTATTCAAATTCAAGAGAACTACGACAAACAGATATGGAAGATGTTAGGTAATGGATAATGACGTTACTTAACCCAGAGAAACAATTTACTGCAAGAGCAATTAGGAAGGAATTTATTTCAGACGGATTATTAACAAGATATTGCAAGCTAATTGGACACAAATATCCAGACCATCAATGTTCGAGATGTAATGGAGAAGAAAATATTATCCCGAAAGTCCGGCTAGAATAAAAGAAAAAAATCAACCAAGAAGATAAGGGCGCCAGCTAGAAGATAAAAATCAACGGAGCAATAATGGAAAAGAAAGAAGACAAAATAGTAAAAGTTATGAAAGAAAATGACATGTGAATAGTTTCCTTGACTTTAGATGCGTAAGTTATTATAGCATTTACTAGTTTTTGATAACTTTTTGACTTTTTTATGGCAAAGTATCATTATTGTATAGCTTTAGTCTTTATTAATTTTGTCTTTTTGTAGAATATTTTTAAGATTTTTTGTAAAGTCTTTTGCAAATAGGACAAGCGTAAAGTATAAAATAGTTTATATGTAAAACGTGTAAATTAGGAATAGTAGTAGGAATAGTTTTTTGTTCTCTTATAAATATGTAAGTCATTCGGCAAGATAAAGGCAAGTCTTCATGTGTTGAAGCAAAAAGCCCTCCTTAATAAATAAAAAACTTTTTGAATATTTAATTAAAAAAACAGATATATTTCAAAGCAAAAGCTATGGATGAACAAAACCCAGAATTATCAAATCAACCAGAACAAGTATATTTATTTATGGTTATGAATAGCTAAATTCATAAATTTCTGACAATTATGATATGATAAAATAAGTTCATATTAGTTACTTTATAGTAGAATTATTCGAAAAATAGCATGTTAAAAAGTTTATTAGCAAAGTGGAAAAGGAGAAAAATCTCTAAGAACTATGTCATCCTAAAAGTGAAATCGGTGAGGCAAGAAAGCCGTGATAGGGGAGTAGCCAGAGTAGAGGTGCTGTTTAAAGGAAAAGTATCCAGATTACCATGTTAATAGTGACCGAAGAACATGTTATTTAAGAATAATCTAGTATATAGTAATCTAAAATGATCATATTTTGTTATGTGTATGATTGAAAGGAATATTTTGAAAAAGCATCATATGAAAAATGAATACTTATTTATCTGACGAAATGGTAGATAAATTTAAAATACTTGTTTTGTATGTACTTAAGGATATAGAAATTGTAGATATAAGAAAAATCATATTGGAAAAAATATTTGATAAATATTTTATGATTAGAATAAATTACATACCTCACCTACTAACTACTCTTATAAATACTTACATACCAAACCTACACATCAACCATGATAAATTACGAATATTGGAAAATGGATATGAAAAATATATAATTAATAGAAAAATTAATGAAAACAAATTTAGAAGAATATATGAGAACCAAAGATATAAAATATATAGAATACCTTAATGAAAATATAGAGGAATTAATAAGATTAAAACAAACAACTAAAGAATATTATAAAAAAACATTTAATTAACCCACCTAAATGACAGATAATTTTGAAGTACTAGTTTTATACATACTTAGAGATATAGAAATTATAGACGTAAAAAAAATAATATGGAAAAAAATATTTAACATTAAGATGAAGAGTTAGATATAAATCAGATAGAAGACGAGTTAGGAGAAATATACTTAAGTGATGACAATCACTATTACTACCTAGATAATTATTCAGATGGATATTATATAGATTAAGAAATGCTAGAATATATTCAAAGAGTTAGAGAAAAACAAAGTTGGCTATACGAAGAAATTAATTACAGAAACCAGCTTAAAAAGGGAATAGAATAATTAAAAGAAAGATTAATTTGGATAAATAAAACCATAAAACAACTAGAATTAAAAGACAGTTTAGAATATGATTTAGACATAGAATTATTCATAGACGAAAAAGACAGGATAATTAACGAAATAGATAACCTAAAATTTAATATCAGATATAGTACAATTAGAATAAATTATTACAAAGAAATTTACAGTATCACAACTACTTTAGGATAAAATGATAGACTATGAGTATTTAAAATATTTGCGACAAGATATAGAAGAAATAAGATTAACAGAAATACTTATGAAAAAGAATTTAATTGGATATTTTAGAACAAAAGATATAAGACTATTTAGAATACTTCCAAAATAATATACAAGAATTACAAAGACTAAGAGAAAAAACTAAAGAATATTACAGTAAAGCATTTAATCAAATACCATCTAATCACCCCCCAAGATATGAACTATAATAGAATTAAAATAAATATACTAAAAATAAAAATGTTTAGAGAAGTTAATAAATATCCACGCACAAATATAAATAGATCCATTAGAGCTTCAAATAGATCTATTTATTACCCAAGTTATCTGCACCCCCTACAATCACATCAATCCTTCATGTATCTTGTATTAACTTTGTGTGTGTTTTAATGAAAAGAGATCCTTTATGGTTTATATGTATGAAATGTGTTCATATGATCATTTTTTGTCACGATTCATTGCAACCAAAGATAGAAATTAGAAACATATTTGAGAGAGACTTGACGATAATTAATTACCTACAAACTATTAAGGATAAGGAATTTCAATCTAAACAACAAATTAGAGTATCAAGTTAGAGATCAAAATATATCTATTGATAACTACATAAAAGGATTCAATTTAGTTAAATCTAGTTAGATTACTAAGATTAGGATTATGAGATCCTAAGTAATGAAATTGGACCATAAATATACCCACAAATAAATACAAGGTTTTATATTTAGTACCGTTAGCATGTCACTGGTACTCTTGGGAAAGGGCAAAATGGTCAAAACATGAAAATTTTTAAATTTTAATACGAGGGTTATTACAAGAATCATGTCACCCACTCCCGCAGATGATCGACAACACCAAATATGAATAGGAATAAATCGACCAAAACACGCAAAACAAAAATAAAATATATATTTAATATCATCCATACTTTCTTCATAATTATTGAAATGGTCCCATATATTAAACCTTATCTATTGCCAAATGACAAAATCGCATGCTAACAGTACTTGAATTTTCATTTTGGGTTTTCTATTTGATCTCTGATATTTAATTTTGGTCTCATTCCTGTAAACGGCGCTCTCAATGGAGTATTTTTATTTTCAGAGGTTTAAATGAAAAATCTTTTATTAAGAATCGTGATTTCAATTATTTATCGCAACTTATGTTGGTGAACTATATTACTTGGTGAACCCTTCATTTTACGTTATTTAATATTATTTTACTTGGTAGAAAATTTAGGACTTGTTTGGCCATGTGATAAAAAATCATGATTTGATTAGAAATTAAGACTTTTGAAACTCATGATTTTATATATCCTCTTCATTTTATATTTGTTTTTCCAATGTTGACTTGTTTAATTGACAACCTCTTAAGAAAATTTTAACTAGGGGTATACTTTACTAAGTTTACCTTATAAATGATGGTTTGAAATTCTAAATTTAAATACTACTACAACTATATAGTTATTTAATACTAACCGTACTATAGAAAAAAAAAAGTAATAAAATTAAATGAACAAGTAATTAAATTGAATCTCTATTTTTTTAGTGTAGGGATCAAATAAAATGAAATGAAGTGGATATACCATAACATTTCTGCTGCTGCATAATTTTTAAAACTTATGAGATTAAATATGGCATTAACATTTGAAGAGCTATAAAACTATCTTATTAAGGGAATACAAAAATTATCCTTTTTGCTAAATAAATTAACTTTTTAATGTCATTTAATGTCAATAAACACGTTTTTCTCATTCAAGAACAAAAGTGGTGACTCTTGTTTTGTATATTATACCTATGGTGTAGACAACATAGTCAATCAAAGGGAAATTAATTCAAAATCAACAGGGTCTCTTGCTTTCAAATCTTTAATTTCTTTGTATGTGGTGACGTAGTGTAAAATTTGATATTGATATTACTTGTTTATGGTGGATTGTGTATTATGCCGATATGAAAATGATATTGATATTACTTGTTTATGGAGAATCAGGTACCACGGCGGTACGGATATGTATATTGATATTATTTTTTTATGGAGGATCGCATACCACGTCGGTACTAATATGTATTTTGATGTTATTTGTTTATGGAGGAATAGGTAGCATGTCGGTACGAATATGTATATTAATTTGTTTATGGAGGATCGAGTACCACGGCGGTACGGATATGTATATTGATATTATTTTTTTATGGAGGATCGGGTACCACGCCGGTATTAATATGAATTTTGATATTATTTATTTATGGAGGAACAGGTAGCACGTTGGTAGGAATATGTATATTGATATTACTTATTTATGGAGGATCTGGTACCACGCCGGTACGAATATGTATATTTATATTATTTGTTTATGAAGGATCGGGTACTACGTCGGTACGAATATGATATTGGTGGTACTTGTGTATGGAGGATAGGGTACCACGCCGGTACGAATATGATATTGATTTACTTTTTTATGGAGGATCAAGTACCATGCCGGTGTGAATATGATATTGATATTACTTGTTATTAAGGATCGGGTACCACGCCTGTACGGTACATGAACATAGACCGTTTCCTGTAGGTCATTACTATTTTGGCAAAAATAGATCTCATAGCATGTGTGTACATATTTGTATTGATTTTGTGAATGTTCATAGTATGGTTGATACTCTTGATGGTTATATGACTTGTTTGTGAGCATTGTTTGACCTGTTATTGTTGTATTGTTGATTCATTGAATTTTTGTTATGTGGCGATTTCTATCTACTTGTTATTTGAGTTATGTTGTGTACATGTTAGTAAATTGAGTTGGCCTATGATACCTACCAGTACATAGTGATTTGTACCAATACTATCCTGTACTCTTCTTTTGTGGAGTGCAAAAAGTGTTTTAGAGACTCAGACACGACCTCATATCTTGAGTTTGATAGTAGATTTTGATCCAAGAGTGAGCACTCCGTCTCCAGGCTGTCATGGGTCATCCTATTTGTTCTTGTCCATCTTTCGGGAAATGAAACGTTCTTTATTTACTTTATTTTTGGATATCTCTTTTAGACATGATCGTTGTTAGGAGTTCTTGTACAATGACTTTTAGGTCTTAAAAATTTCAGCGAGTAGCCTGTTGATTTTTGCATTGAAAGTGATTATCTCTAGATTATTGTTATTAAGTTGGTTTTATGATAATATCGTCTTAATATTGACTAAGTGATTGAATAATGGTTCGTTTTAGATGGTTCTCCCACAAGAAGATTAGTGTGGGTGTCACTCATGGCCTTTTGGGTCGTGACATAAAGTGAAATGAATGCTCAAATTCAATATCACAAATAAGGTGTTATCACAGTAATATAATACAAGAGTAAATACTGACACGATAATAAATCATATAAAGAAATATCAATGCAGTGTAAATAATGCAGTGTTATATAGTGATGATGATGGGATGATAATGAATGATGAAAGTCATCGCATGACTTTCTATATAAACTCACCGAGCTAGCAGCTACTAGGTAGGACTCATGGGGGATCACAAGTCATATACTCATATAATCTCAATCTAGTGTCTCAAATCAACCTTATTGGCACATCCCTCAATATAGACATTTTATAAGGTGTCTTGTTTTCTTATAAAAGATTAATATGTCTTAGCGGTACCAATGTCTCATGAATATACATGCAGGATATGAGGATGTAATTCTCACAACTAATTAGCATGAAGTCAAATTTCATTTAATACATGTATAAGTGAGATAAAAATCAACTCAATGGATCGATAATTCATGATATCCTTTTCCACTTAGCACCACTAGAATAAATAGTCATATAGTCATCAATATTATCATTTTCAACTCCTCACTCGGGTATCACTATAAAGAATATGCAATTAAATGCTTATATAAGACCTACAATGTCAAGTCAAGTACCCACTCGGATGATACAAATATATATAAGGCATTTAATGCATAAAATATGACTAACAGTATAAAGTCATGTCCCTACTCGAGCGTCACAATTGTATATCCTCTCAATAAAAAGCAATGTGCATATAATCCCCCACTCAGATGTATGATCTTAAATAATTACTCAAGTTCGTAATGAAGTTCAAATAAGACCCACAAGGTCATCACAAAATAATTAACAATCCTAAAAAAATAAATCACGAACTACTCAAACCTAACTTGGCTTATTAAATCTTATCAACTATCACAAGTATATTCATACTCTAAGTATTCTCTAAACCTCAATAATTCCATAAATAATGATGATGATAACATAATTACTCCCTAACAATTTATTAATCCACAATCATCGCAATAAAGTCCACTAACTCAAGGAAAGCTCTAAAAAATTCAATAACAATTATTCAAGATTCACTAGATTATCTATCTTCATTCTACTCTAAGAATATTTAACAATAATAATACTAACTAATCAAGAAAATAATCCAACTACAATCAATCAAAGATTCTGGTTAAAAAGATTTAAGAATAATTGATACAGACTAGAAACTAGTCCAACTACATCAATCAACAATCTGGTTCAAAATTATTCTTTGAAATCATGATTTAAAGAAGTTTTTGATGATATAATTGATGAAAAATATTGGGAACAAGGTTTGGGAGCTTACCCAAGATCAAATTGTGGTGAAATCCTCAAGAATCGATCAAACTCAAAGCTTAAAGGCCCAAAAATAGAGAAAAATGTGAAAATAAATTTTTATATCAAACCCAGCTTTGGACGCTTAAGCAGTCATAACTAAACTAATGAGTGACAGCTAAAGCGGTATGACCTACGTATCTAGACTCACTAAAGTAGTAAAGTGTTCGCTTTACCAGTAGGCAACAGGTCATGCATGACCGCAAAAGCGGTGTTCTGCCGCTTAAGCGGCGATCAATAAAGTGGTACTATGGCCGCTAAAGATGCTACACCAGCAACTTTGCTATGTTGCAAAGTTGTCGATAGACCTCTCAAAATTCGTTCGAAATTTTGTGAATGCAAGAGAACTATGCTACTAGGCTAATTTCGACGTTTCAGACTCAATGTTGAGGTTTAGATTTTCAAAAAAAAATTATTTTCACTGAATTGATCGCTGGGACCTCTTTTTACTATTTTTCAAATGATGGGTTGAAATATAAGATAAGGGTCTCGAACCCGAATGAACCACGCTACTAACCCAGGTTCAACATTTTGAATCTGTTAACCGATACTCAGAATAATGAATGTTGACCAAAGTCAACTGTATGACTTCTCAAATCTCTAAAAAAAGTCACAAACTCACAAAGAACATTCTTGATCACATAAAAAACGGTGCCCGCTATCTTCAAACTTCAAAATTAACATGTACAAACTATGGGGAAGGACAATGGTCAAAACATGAAAACTTTTAAATTTCAATACGAGGGTCATTACAAGAATCGTGTCACCCATTCCCGCAAATGACAAACACTAAAATACCATTATGAAGAGGAATAAAAGGACCAATACACGCCAAAGAAATTGAAAATATATGTTTAATATCATCCACAATTTCTTCATAATTATTCAAGGTCCCAAATATTTAACCTTACTATTGCCAAATGACAAAATTGCATGTTAATAGTACTTGAATTTTTGTTTTTGAGTTTTCTATATGATCTCTGATATTTAATTTTCGTCTCATTTTTGTAGAAGACGCTTATTTTTATTTTCATAGATTTAAATTAAAATCTTTGATTAAGAATCGGGATTTCAATTATTTATCACAATTTATGTTGGTGAACCATATTACTTGGCACACCCTTCATTTCTCCTTATTTAACATTATTTTACTTGAAAGTAAATTTAGAACTTGTTTGATCATGCGATAAAAAATCATGATATGAATCTTTATTTTTTATTACAGAAATCATGTCAAACAAAATGAAGTAATTATATCATAACATTCATGTTGCTGCATAAGTTTTGAAACTTATAATTTTAAATATGTTATAGCATTCAAACAGCTATATAAAAGGAATACAAAAATATATCCTTTTTGCTAAATAAATTAATTTTTTAATGCAATCCAAATGGCCATAACTTATTAATGTCATCCAAGAGGTAGATATCACAATAACATCAATTCAAGGAAAATGACTAATTATGACTTTCTATTAGTCCTGAATTTCATTTTAGTTGGTCCTTATTAGCATATTCTTTAAGAAATTATTTAATAGAGGCTTATTTTACTAAAATAATCTTATTAATTATATATTAAAAATATGAATTTGAGTAAATACACTTTGTTTAATTATTTAATATTAAAAATAATATTAAAAAAATATAATAAAATTCTCTTGACTTTATCAAAAAAATAATTAAATTGAAATAAAATATTTTGTAAAAGAGGATCAACTAAATGAAAAGGAGGAAGTATATGACTAAGCATACATGAAAAGCCGCAACCCAACGTGTCATTATAATTGTGTTTGGAAAAAAGAGAAAAAAACAAAGAAATTAAAGATTTGAAAGCTAGAGAACCTGTTTATTTTGGATTGGCTATGATGTCTACACCGTTGAAACTAAGATAAGGTGATGGAAACAAATAGTCCACATTTATATGTTTCACAAATTTTGATATTGATTTTGTGTTTATTTGTTGAAATTTGAATAATAAAATAATTTTTATGTAAAAATTATTTACTTAAACTTCAGACGTAAATAACTAAACTTTGATTATTTGTGTTTGAACTCAACCATATTTATAGTTATATATTATAAAGCAGAAGATAAAGCATCATAAGAAGCCACGCGGCAAGCTATTAAGAAGCCATGTGATATTTTTTAGGACAAGTTTTAAAGTATTGTAATAAAATCTTTATAATTACTTGGATTTAAAAATATCAAGCTTTAATAATTCATAAATAAAAGAATTCTAAATAAGCTACTACTATTTCAAAAACATATTTCTTTTAAATATTACATGTATTTGAATACATTTGATTATTAATAATCTATCTCTCTATATATATAAAGCAAAATTAAAAGTTTTTGGGATAAATTTTATTGGTATTGTAATAAAAGTTTTGAGTTAACATATTAGAAATATTTGAATTTAAAAATACATTATCCTTTTAAAAAGAAAAAATTCATTAGCTTAAAAATAAAAATCTACTGCATAGAGTTCTAAAGAACTTTTATTGTTTCATAAATTTATCTCTTTCAAATGTTATAAAATATATTTAAATAATAATAGTAGTAATAATTAAAAATTAAAAAAAAAAGTCTTGCACATAGTAAACGAACTCTACAATGTAGGAGTAAATTAAATTTTGAAATATTGATCAATTTGATTTTGAATTTATCCAGCTAATTAACTTTTTAAAGAATAAAATAAAACTTATCATGAATGAAACATTTAATTAGATGTGGTAACTAGGGAGAGATAACAATCAATTCATAGCCCAAGGCAACTGGGACTCTTTTTTGGGGAGTTATCACATGGTAAAAAAAAATGAATTAATTAAATGTGATAACTATCTAGACACAATTCAAGCAAATGTTTGAATTTGAAATTAACAAAATTTTGAATTGAAAAATAAACTTACTTTATCTCTTAATTTTCGAAAAATAATCTTATCTTGAAACCTACATTATCATTTTTATTAATCTATGTTTATATGCTAATCAAAAGATATTTTTTAGTTTGAATATAATTATAATTTATCAATGCAATTTTGATAAATTATTAGCATAACAAATAAAATGATTTTGAAATTTGAATCGATCTTATCTGCTTAACCAATTAAAAGCGAAAGTCATTCGAATTTATCTTTATATGTTATATAAATTGAGAGGATAGTAACTTTGTACTTGACCAAAGGAGTCTTCACATCTGAGAGTTGGTTATCCTTCATCGTCTAACACTTCATGTTTACATAAAATTTGTCAATGTTTGTACAGTATTTTATATAATTTTAAAATGCGTATTATTTTTTGCTTTCTCTATTAAGAATGAATACATCTGAAGTGAATTAATTTTATTCTTCTTTTGCAGATTCTTTATTAAAAGTTTGAACGATTTAATTGTAGGAAGTAAATAAAATAATGTAAAGAACATGAAAAAGTATTACAGTAAGTACTCACAATTTTTTTTAGTCTTTGATTTCTTTCTGTAATAAATTATTAAATTTTGTATATGCTACGTTTTGCTATATGAACATTGAGATTATGATGACTACTTTACAAATAGGTTCTAACATTTAAAAGCTTGATGAGTTATTAGTTATCATCTTTATTTTTACGTTTACATAAAAGTTTCTTTGTATCTGTTTATGTCACAATCTTATAAAATTTTAAAATTCTTGATATATTTTTGTTTGTCTATTGAAATTTAGAAGAATTGCAAAGACTTTTATTGAATCTAAAAGTGTAAATATCATTTGTGCTGGAACCGAAGAAGACAGGGTGTTGAAGTTATCCGTCACATCAAATTTCTTTTAAAGAGATGAACAACAAGCGAGAAATAAATTAGGTACAATCAAAAAATTAATAACATAATAAAGTTTAAGTGATTCAAAAAAAGACTGTTTAAGATTAAGATACTTATAACTTTAGATTTAAATTGAAATATAGTATAACATATAATTCAACTTTAAAAATACAATTATGATATCTCTCTTCTCATTTTCATATCTAAATGAAGTCACTCAAACTCATCATAAGACGATGTGAACTCTAAAATTAATTTGTCTTGATGCAATAATTAATTTGGTGTGTTTTTAATTTGATTTTGTATCCAAATTAGCATCCTAGCCACTTGATAATTTTTGAATTTTTATTTGATCACAACTTCCTTCATGATTTTAGAATGTACCACTTAGTGGGGGGACGGATTTCTTTTAGGGAGACGGAGAGGGGGGGAGAAAATATTAATAATCTAATATCTATAAATTGTGAATAATATATAAAAATATATATAATTGATTTTTTTTCATGTATATTTAGTTACAGGTGTGGGAGGAGATATTTTTTTTTTATTCTTTTAAAATATATAACTTGAGGAGGGTGGGGTGGAGATGAGGTGAGTGGGGATTAAAATTTTTTTATTTTTTTTTTGAGAAATAATGTAATAGTTGAACTTTTTTTAAGATAATCTAATTTAACATGTTCGATTGAAATATTTCAATATGTAATGATTAAAAATAATATTTTAATATTCTTTGCGCATTACGCAGGTACATATATTAGTGTATGTATATTAACTTTAAATACGTATATATAAAAAGAGATAGTGTATCATTTTATGCCTTGGGTCAATTTTTAACGGGAAAGTGGGTCCCAATATAAATTGACCTTAGGTATAAATGTAAATGCAGACGAAGAATATACAAAACAAGAGTCACTACTTTTGTTCTTGTACGAGGAAAATATGTTTATTGATAGGACCATTTGTATGACATTAATAAGTTGGACCATTTAGATGACATCAAAAAATTAATTTGTTTAGCAAAAAGGATAAATTTTTGTATTCCCTCGATGAGATAGTTTTATAGCTCTTCAAATGTTAATGTCATATTTAATATCATAAGTTTTAAAAATTATGCAGCAACATGAATGCTATGGTATAACTACTTCGTTTCGTTTTAGTTGATCCCTATACTGAAAAATAGATATTCAATTTACTTGTGCATTTAATTTTATTACTTTTTTTTTATAGTACCCTTAGTATTTAATAATTATATAGTTGTAGTAGTATTTAAATTTAGAATTCAAACCAATATTTATAAGGTAAACTTAGTAAAGTATACCCCTACTTAAAGTTTTCTTAAGAGGTTGTCAATTCAACAAGTCAACAAGGGAAAAACAAAGATAAAACAGAGAGGATATAGAAAATCACAAGTTTCAAAAGTCTTAATTTCTAATCAAATCATGAGTTTTTACCGCATGGTTAAACAAGTCCTAAATTTGCTACCAAGTAAAATAATGTTCAATAACGCGAAATGAAGGGTGCACCAAGTAATATGATTCACCAACATAAGTTACAATAAATAATTGAAATCATGATTCTTGATTAAAGATTTTCATTTAAACCTCTAAAAATAAAAATACTCTGTTGAGAGCGTTGTCTACAGAAATAAGACGAAAATTAAATATCAGAGATCAAATAGAAACTAAAACAAAAATTCAAGTACTATTAGCATGTGATTTTGTCATTTGACAATAGAAGTTTAATATATGAGACCATTTGGATAATTATGAAGAATGTATGGATGATATTAAACATATATTTTAATTTTATTTTGTGTGTTTTGGTCGATTTATTCCTTTTCATATTTGGTGTTTGTCATCTGCGGGAGCGGGTGACATAATTCTTGTAAAGAACCTCATATTGAAATTTAAAAATTTTCATGTTTTGATCATTTTGCCCTTTCCCATAGTTGCTACAAGTCAATTTTGAAGTTTAAAGATAGTGAGCATGATTTTCGATGCGATCGAGAACGTCTTATGATTTTGTGACTTTTTTTAGAGATTTGAGAAGTCATATAGTTGACTTTGAAAAACATTCATTATTCTGAGTGTCAGTCAACAGATTCAAAATGTCGAATTGGGTTAGTAGCACGGTTGATTCGGGTTCAAAATCCTTATCTTATATCTCGATCCATCGTTTGAAAAATAGTAAAAAGCAGTCTCATGTGTCAATTCAGTGAAAATAATTTATTTATTTTTGAAAATAAAACATCGTCGTTGAGTCTGAAACATCAAAATTAGCCTAATAGCATAGTTCGTTGTATTCACAAAATTTCAAATGAATTTTGAGAGGTCGACCGACAATTTTGTAATTTAGGAAAGTTGCTGGTGTAGCCTCTTTAGCAGCCATAATGCCACTTTAGCAGCCATAATGTCACTTTAGTGGTGGTCACTTAAGCGGCAGAGCACCGCTTTAGCGGTCATGCATGACCCGTCGCCTGATGGTATAGCAGGCACTTTACTATTTTAGTGGATCTAGCCACGTAGGCCAAACTGCTTTAGCGGTCACCCATCATTTTAGTTAAGACCGCTTAAGCAGTCGAAATCGAGTTTGATATAAAAATTCATTTTCATATTTTTCTCTATTTTGGGGCCTTTGAGCTTCGAGTTTGACCAATTCTTGAGGATTTCTTCACTATCTGAGCTTGGAACTCCAAAATCTTGTTCCTATTATTTTTCATTGATTATATCATCATAAACTTCTTCAAATCAGGATTTCAAATTATGATTTTGAAAATTTTTATCCGGTAAAGTGTAAATTAGTTTTTCTTTGATTTGTTGTTCGATTTCTACTCATTTTTCTAGTGTTTTCAGCTATAGACTCCTTACGATATGAAAAATATTATTATTAAATAACAGTTTGGTGTTACATTTTTATTTTTTGAACTCATTTTTTGAATCCATTTTAGAAAAGTCTTGAATAGGATCAACATGGGAATCATTAGCTTCCTTTTAATTTATAGATGACATGTTTGACTAGATTAAACATGTTTGATGTTGATTCGAAAAAGTTGGGCCCTCGATTAAGGTTTTGAAGTACATTTGAGCTTGCAGATATTCATTTAAGGCAAGTTGAGATATACCTTAACTTTTTTTAAAGTGTTTATGTGTTGTATACTTGTTTGTTGTATTTTTTATCTCTTAGAATTGGGGGTCATACTTATGTGAAATGGAGAGCAACTCCGCGGGTATTAGAATCTTTGATTGATTGTAGTTTGATTATTTTCTTGATTTGTTAGTATTATTAGTGTTAAATATTCTTAGAGTAAAATATAGATAGATAACCTAGTGACTCTCGAATAATTGTTATTGAATTGTCATTTTAGAGCTTGCATTGTGTTAGTGAACTTTATTGTGATGATTGTGGATTAGTACCTTGTTAGGGGGTAATTACTTATTATAATCATTTTTTATGGAATGATTGAGTTTTAGAGAATACTTAGAGTATAAATATAGTTGTGATAGTTGATGAGACTTAATGAACCACTTTAGGTTTGATTAGTCCGTGATTTATTATTTTCAGGATTGTTATTTATTTTGTGAGACCCGTGTGGGGATTATGTGAACTTCACTATGGACTTTAGTAATTATTTATGATCATATGCCTGAGCGGGGACTTATATGAATATTGCTTTTGATTGAGAGCATACACTATTGTGATGCCCGAGTAGGGACTTGACTTAATATTGTTAGTCATATTTTATGCATTAGATGCCTTTATATATTTGTATCGTCCAAGTGGAGTACTTGATTTGACATTGTAGATCTTATATAAGCATTTAATTGCTTATTCATCATAGTGATATCCGAGTGTGGGGTTGAAAATTATAATATTGTTGACTATGTGACTGTTTATTCTAGTGGTGCTATGTGAAAACTGATATCATAACTTATTGATATATTGAGTTGATTATGATCTCACTTATACTTGTATTAAATGGATTTTGACTTAATACTTATTAGTTGTAAGAAAACGAGACACCTTATAAAATGCATATATTGAGGGATGTGCCAATAAGGTTGATTTGAGACACAAGATTGAGATTATATGAGTATATGACTTGCGCCCCCCATGAGTCCTACTTGGTAGCTACGATTTCGGTAGGTGTATACAGAAAGTCATGCGATGACTTTCACCTTTCATCATCATCCCATTATCATCACTACATAACATTGCATAATTTACACTGCACTGATATTTCTTTATATGATTTGGTGTCATAGTAGTATTTACTCTTTATTTTATACCATGATAATATCTTATTTGTGATATTGAATTTGAGAATTCTTTTTACTTTATTATATTATCGTATTTCATCTTATATTGGTTGGAATATTGAGGTATTATGAGACATGGGGTATGATAGTGGCTTGATCAGAAAGATAGATGGATAGCACCTTTTGATAGCACGAGATACACCTTTATATATACACACTCATCCTTTTGCAGTCTCATAGTATTTGGTTAATGATAATTGATTAACACTGTTTTACCTTATTTGTGAGACTTCTTCATAGATGACCTCCTTTGTTATTGAATACAAATGATTAATGTTGACTCACCTAGATCAATGTGCCTACCCTGTATTAGATATATCATTTGGCTATTGTGTTGTGTTACACTGGTAGGATAAAGTACTATGATTTGGTGAGTTATAGGCCGTTTGAAATATCTTAGGTAGTTGGGGTGGTGGTTCTCTCCATCGCTTTTAATTAGGATCTATTATCAACGAGGCTTGCTGAGTAAATATGATTTCGTAGTCACCTTGCTTCTTGTCATGATCCAAAAATACAAAAGTCATGATGACACTTGTCGCAGCAAACCTTTACAAGTAAGTCTGTCACCCAAACTGATACATAACGGAGAAAAAACATAAATGCCCACAAGATAAGGCTTCTAGAACAAAGTTGAACCATATAGATATAATAAAATTAGAAAAAATAAAATCAACACATGCTGCCATAACATTTCAAAACCTGTTGTCAACAGTATCTGATCTACTAATATAATTACGGAGTCAAATTCATCAATAAAATAACCACAAAGGAAAATATCTGTCTCTGAACACTAATAAAGACATAACTAATATAGAAAGATAGAGGTGAACTTTGGACGTATGAATGTCCAATTGCTACCTTGATAAATCTGAAGGCGCCTGAAATCAACCAGTCTGAGGCACACCCCAAACCAAACCTAAAGTTGCACCGAAAGGGTGAAGTAGGAGTGAGTACGGTCTACTTGTACTTAGTAGGTATCATAGACCGTCCGAGGAAAGTAGAAAATAAAGCATACAAAATACACACTAAGGGAACTTCACCTGCACTCAGAAAATGTCCCACAACGGTAGCCCACACCACTTCACTAATAGTTCTAATATATCACATATATTACAACATCACACCAAGATAGAAGACAAGTTTGCATTATATCACATATAAGTAGAACAAGGGAAAACATGCATATATAAGATCATCAAATACAAGTAAAAAAAAAGATAAGACAATTAAATAGATGGCAAGTTAATATGGAAATACAACATAATATAAACACCATAAAGTAAGTGCAATGTATATGAAGATAATGATGATGATGATGCACGAGGTCGTCGCACAACTTCCAGGATCATCGCACAATTTCCGTATACACCTACGGAGGTAAGCCTCCCAACGCAAGATCCATGGATTCGTCAACCCATATACAATTCATATAGCTCATATATCCTCTCCAGCACATTCCTTTAGGAGGTTTTTATCAGGTGTTACAATATCTCCTCCCCGGCACTTCCTTCAGGAAGGGTTTTATAAAAGGTGTTGTCAGTGTTTTTCAAATGTTTCCACGGTGGTACCAATGTTTCATGAATGAGTATGATATGAGGATGTAATGCTCACAACCAATCGCAATAAGTATTTCCACAACCAATCATAATGATATATTTTCACAATCAATCACAATGATATATTTTCACAATCACGTGAGCTAATATCCACTCATTATTTTTATTTAATTCATGAATTTTCACATGTCTCAAATGCCAATAAAGTATGAATATAATCACAATACACTAATGGTACCACATTAAGCATTTTAACAACACAACACAATTATTCACATATATTTGAGGCTATTAATATCACATAGGACCCCACGCAGTCATACATATCACATAATATTTAAATTTCGACGATTACATCACATATAGGCCCCCACACGGATACAACACATAGATAGTCATTTTTCATGATTAGTTCTCACCCTTAACATGGATTTTGTATCATCATTTACTACTCAGCCCAGTCTGAAAGAGTTAAGTCATAACCTACCTCAAAAGCCGAAATCGATCTGCTACATTTTGAACCCACGATATTACTTTTCACGAACAATCTCGATCTACGCATCAAAACAAAATCAACGACACTCATATTACCTACTTTTGGTTCGGGGTCAAAACGGACCCCCAAAACGGGTTTCAAAAATAAGGAAAAAATTGTAACTTTAATTCAAAAATGTGTTTTTCATATTTTTAGGAATATACAGATGAAAACCCAAGTCAAGTCGAGTCAAAAACGAGGTTCAAATCGAAGAAAGTTATTTTTAAGCTTTACCGGATAAAATTTTTGAAATTTGTATTAAATTCAAGAATCAAAGTTGTTTTGAAGGTTAAATTGATGAAAAACTAGTTATTATAAGATAAAAACATTATCCAAGTGAAAAGGCGTGAAATTTGAGTTTAAAATCAAGCCCTAAGATTTTTGGAGTTTTGAGAGATTAATCAAGAAATTACTAAGAAAGGGGTAAATTCTTACATTAAATCCATAATAAAATCAAGAAATAGATGTTAATCTAACTATCCAAGCTCCCACACTATTTTAGGATTTAACTCTCAAGAGATAAGATGAAAAATGAGCAAAATAGGCCAAACACTGCTATTTATTATTGCAGATTTTTCTGCACAGCTTTTGCTAAGAAGCTGGATTTTTAAAAAAAAAATTCAATTCGAACTTCGACGTGGTGTCCGAAATTCGCTCGCAGTCCGATATAGACAAAGCAACCATGCAACCACACTAAATTTGATGTTCTAGATGCGTTGGCGAAGCCAGATTTTCAAAAAAAAAAAATATTTTCACAAAGTTGATCCCCAAAATTTGAAATCACAATTTTCCAAATCGAGGATCGAAATGAGATTTAAAGTCGTAAAATCACACCAAACATGTTATCATCCTAAAATCACATTTTGGATTTGTCGACGAAGTCAAATTTTTCATCAGAGGTCATTTAGACCAAATGTGGGTCCTACACTCATATTTTCAATTTTTCAACTTTCCAATCAATAGGTTGAAATAAGCTCGGGTGCACCGGGACTCCGAACCAAGGACCTACCTAGCCTAAAATAGATATTTCAGAGCTGTTGGTTACTTCGTTCAGCTATCCGTTGCACGGATCAAATGATATCCACATAAGTCCAAACTAAGGCTCTCGGGGCCATCAAAAACCACAATATAGCATAAATGGCACCAAAATGCATCAGAAACCATATCAACCATCCCCACACCCCAAAAATACCATAATGCAACTACGGGAAGGGATAAAATTGTCAAATCACATAAAATCACAAATTTTACATATTTCGTCAAATTTTTAGGCAGTTATAGAAAAACTTTACCGAAAATTATTGCACAAGAAAATTATCGTTCCTTTTCAATACGTGAAGAAGGTATCATTTCTCAAACCTTAAATTTTTGGGATAAAGTGAGATTTACTCTCATATAAATTCAGTCTGGGAAAATACAAAACAAGGGTCACTACTTTTGTTCTTGAATGAGAAAAACATGCTTAGTGATAGACTGTGACTTTGCCATATTTTGGCCACATATTTTAGGTTGGATGACATTACAAATTTAATTTATTTAGCAAAAAAGGATACATTTTTGTATCCCCTTGATATGACACTTTTATAGTTGTTCAAATGTTATGACATGTTTGATCACAAGTTTTAAAGATTATGCAGCAGCATGAATGGTATGATATCGCCACCTCTAGTTAAAGTTTGTATAGCTTTTTTCTTTGTCATCTTGTCTATTATTGTTAAGATTAACATATGTTAGCTTTTTTCCTTTGTTATTGTTAAGATTAACAATTATTAGCTTACGCATGATGTCCTTATTATATTTCAATTCCTACAAAATTTTACAAATTATAGAGTAGGTAACTAGGGTTAATAAGAATGTTTTATTTTTTTCACTTGAATGTTAGAAACGTGTCTATTGGATCATTAATTGGTTGTACGTTTAGGACCATTAACATGTGATTCTAGTCATTTCGCAGTAAATAAGATTGTATATGTAGAACCATCTGTATACTCGAGAAGGAAATAGGGTTGATATTAAACTACAACAGATAATTTATAGGAATGAATTAACTCGAACTGATAGCATCATTACGTCAATCATTATCGGCCATGTTTTTTGTATTTCCAATATACAAGCATTTAAATTTGTATAAATAACATAAATACCAACTCTTTTGAAAGTAATTACATTTTCTACTACTTTTTTAATCACTTTACTCTCTCCCTATTAATATACATAACATAGCCGACATATACCTAGCATTTTGTGTATATGTTGGGATTTTTGTAATATGTTTAGGGAGTTGAGATTTTTTGTAATATTGAAAACATAAATTGTGTATTTGTGTAATTTTTAGTTAAATTTACCGACCACCATTGCTTCCACATATTTATTGGCCCTACTAAATTTTATCTTTTTTTGGTTTTACTCTTATTTCATTGCCTATAAATAATTCCATTTTGCTACTGTTCATTCACAACTCAAAATTAAAATCTTTCTTATTATTAAAAAAATATATTTGCAATATTTTTTAGTCATTCAAAGAGACTATGGCTCGTTCCATTTACATCATGTCATTTCTTGTCTTGTCAATCAACACTCTTTGTTGCCCATGGTTTGTCCTCATCTTTTATTTTCTAAAACCTAATATAATAATATAATCTTCTCTTTTATGAATTTATCATCGAGTGGCTGATTAATCTTGATGAAACTTATATGCATGATATTACAAGTAATATTTCTTGAGGAACAATAATTTTATTCACGCTTTAAAATCATGTATATTCAATATTTGATAACTTTGTAAAACATAATCCTGAAAATAGTGTACGAGAAATATTTTTTTGGATTACATATCTTTAATTTGTTTTCTATCGTATGTAACAAGTTGTGAATTATTGTAGGAGTGCAAGGTCAGAAATTCTGCATAAAAAAAATCGAATTTCCCAATAATATGTGTGGCGGAGACTCAATGTAGAAAATTGTGTATCGAGGGGAGAAGTATGAAGATGGTCATTGTTTCATAACGCGATGCATATGCATTAAGAGATGTGATGCTGGAACTATTTTGGTTCAGGATGTTAAAGCTCTTGAAGCACAATTGGTTTAAGAAGAGTTTTCAAGGAGTAATTAAGTTTGATTATTGATTTAGTGTCATATAAAATTAAATAAAATATTGCATTTTTAAAAGGTAAATTATAATGTTGTGTTATTGGCCTATGTTAGCCATTTGACACATTAAATAAAGTTGTGACACATCAATCTTTGTGTATCTTGTATTAAGTTTATATGTGTTTTAATGAAGAAAAAAATGTCTACAATATGTAAGAATGAAATATATGCTACGTTCCTCTGATTAATTTTTTTCACGATTCATTAAAGCAAAAATGTTTAGTTTTGAATGAACTATATGTGTCCGAGTAAGGCCTAATGGTAAGATCACTATTTAATGTTGGCATTGCTTTTTATTGTTTTTTCATAATTATTGTTTTCAGTATAGTATTATATTTCACGTAGTAATATTATTATTTATAATAGTAAGGATTGATTCGAGTTAATAATATTTAACCATGCGTTTTCAATACATTATCTTAGATGTTATTTTAAATATATTATTTATTATTTAAAGATTTGGATGGTTTAGTTCAAAGTTTCAAAATATTTTTATTGAGTCGTGATATTTATTTTTTTTTACTATATTCAATATTGTCAAAAAAAAAAAATTATAAAATTAACAACTAAAATTTTTGAGGCCTTGAGATTTTGGGAGAATAAAGAAAAGGTTTTATTAGTCGTATCCTTAAATCACCCCTGTTTGGTCCTAACATATATTATTCTATATTTTAAAAATGATTTTGGGTCTATCGGAAAAGGTCTTTCAAGATATATACTTACTATTTTAACTTTTGCTTTCTTTTTTTCTGGTTACTAAAATGTTTCAGTTCGTCAGGTTATCTTTTTTCTGTCCATGAATTCAGCAGTAATTTCTTGGTTGCTGATAATATATTAGATAGCGTGCAACTCCTTTCTGTACTAATCTAACGTAGAACGTCACTCTTTATATTACATTACTCTATTTATTTTTCACTGTTTATCTATTTCTTCATCAAATTTTGTATAAGTTGATTGAAGAAATTTTATTTAAGTAAAAGTTACATAAATCTCAATCTTATTCGAGCTAATTACTTTTTATCCCAAGTTTCCTTTAAAAATATAAAAAATCTCTGATTTAGTTCACACGGATACATCACATTCTTTCAGATACATTATTTAATTTTACACGGCCAGATGCATCACTTAATTTTACAACATCACTTGATTTTACACAAATATATCACATTCTTCCTTATACATCACTTAATTTTACACTGATACATTACATTCTTCCGAATACATCACCTAATTTTATAGGAATATATCCGAGATTTTAAGTAAAATAGTGATCTATTTAATTATTTAAAGGAAATTTTACATATATACCGACTTTTTACTCTTAATTACCAAATATCCCAACATTTTTTAAAATTTCCAAAAATCTCAACATTTGACCTCTGATGATACAAGTTAATCACATTAGATACATACTGCTGATACGTGTATC
>NC_061117.1:1573719-1638943 GCF_002878395.1 Capsicum annuum
TAGTGGCCGAAGAACATATTATTTAAGAATAATCTAGTATATAGTAATCTAAGATGACCATATTTTGTTATTACATGGTTGAAGGGAATATTTTGAAAAAGCAATTTTATGAAAATGAATAATTATTTATCTGATGTGATGGTAGATAAATTTAAAATACTTATTTTGTATGCACTTAAAGATAGAAAAGTAGTAGATATAAGAAAAATCATATTAGAAAAAGCATTTGGTAAATATTACATGACTAGAGTAAATTATATACCATACCTACCTAACTACTCTTACAAATACTTACCATGATAAATTACATAGAATTTTTAGAAAAAGATATGAGAAACATACAACTACTAGAAAAACAGATAAAAATAAATATAGACAAATACATGGAAAATAAAGATATAAAATACATAGAATTTCTTAATAAATAACATTGAAAATCTAGAATTAGATATACATTACAGTACAGATAGGATAAATTATTATACAGAAATTTGTAACTCTGCAATTACTACAGGATAAAATAATAAACCAAACAAATTAATGAATATATCTTACAAAAAAAGTAAATCATTAAAAGAGATTGAAACAAAATTTAAGAAATATCCATGCACAAAGAAAAATAGATTCATTAGATATATAATAAATTTATTTTATAAGTTAGTTAATCGCTTATATCCGCACCCCATTCAAGTGGCGTGGACTGTGTGAGACTGGCTTTATTAAAAAATAATCGATCAACGTTCACAAAGTCCAACAAATGTCCGACGGGTTGCTCTAATAAAACCACCATTTCAGAAAAATTAAGATTAAAATTATATCAGTGAATTTCAAATATTAAATAATTATACGCGAGAAAAAAATGCATAAGTCAAATCACTCAACTATCTTATAAGATAACATTTTTAATTTAATTAAAACATAGTACATGAACTTGGTCCAAAAAGGATTGATGAGCTATATTCATGTTAATTAAAAAAAAAAAAACTTTCTTGAAATATACTTTTACCCTAAGACAAGTCTTTGAAAATTTGTTTTATTTTCTTATCACTAAACAAGCTACCTGCTAAAAAAAATAAGATCATAGGCTGGTTCAGAATTTAAACTTATTAAATTTAATTTTTCAAAATTTTAGTATTGGAATTCATTGTATACCTAAAATTATGAGTAAATATCTTATATTTATCGAAATTTAATTAGGTTTTTACATATAGTAATATTTTCTTATAACAAATAACCACAAAGCTTCACTATAACAATCAAGCTTTTTTGTATCGTTTTTTTTTTTTTTTGGCATGTTATATTACATTTTTTTTATAACAATATTACATTATAGCAAATATCTAAATAAATAATTTTTTTATAAAAAAATTTGATTGTATATCGATATTTTATATGGAAAATTATGAATTAGATAATATCAACTTGCATATTTTTCTACACAAGTTGGGTACAACATCACTTTTGCATCATCCCTTCAGAACAAAAATTGACACGTAAACATCATGTGACATTAAACAGAAATAATTGGCAAAATATTTTTTTCAGTTATAATTTATATGACATAATTTGATTGATTATAAAAAAAATAAAAATATTCAAAATTTATGATTTTAAATATCACAATAATATTTATGTGACAGTCAAGAAAGGTACTGAATTTTTAAGTTTCAATTTACATAACATTATTTTTAGTAGCTGTTAGAAACTCCTTTGCCTTATTTTGTCTTTAATAAGTATTGCGGTTTAGTCAGTTAGCGAGATATAAGTTTAGAAAAATAAAAATTATCGAAATAATTATAGCATGCTTATTTATATAGACTTTTTGAGAAGTTTCAAAAATATTTGACATCATTTGATTTTTATATGACTTAATTGATGTGTTGTGTTCTTAATAATTTTGATAGAACCTGCATTATTTGGTTCATATCATTTATATAAGAACAAAAATTGAAACAACAACGTGTGACATTTAACATAGACACAATTTGGATAATATTTAATTTTCAAATTTCAATTTATATGCTCTCTTCATCTCAAAATATTTGTTATATTTTGCTTCTTGAAAATCAAATTTTATAAATTTTTTATCAAATCTTTAAAGATGTATTATGGGAGGATTGCAACTTTAAAGTAATTTTCATATTGTTTTTTACTATTTAAATTTTATTTTTAGAATTTTAGATTAATTTATTTTAATTTAGCTCTAAAAACTAGTTAAAATTGTCTTTCTAAGATATCTGACCTCTTCCTCATGCGCCGCAACAAAAAAATATATAATTATTGATATTCTATTAACATGTTTTGTCTTTGAATAAGTATTGCGATTTAAATAGCTTATTTGACCAAGTTTATTTTTCTCAAAATAATTTATTTCTTTTTTCAAAAGTGTTTATTTTAAAAAAATTAAGGTATTTGATCAAGTTTATGAAAGAAATAAAGTACTTCTAAGGAGTAAAAAAGTAAATTTTATAAGATAAAATAATATTTTTTTCTCTAAAAGCACTTTTTGAGAAAAATATATTTAAAAGCAGTTTAAAATTTGTCAAAATACAATTGTTGTTCAGAATTATTTTTTAATTTTATTGATCAAACACAAATTACTTCTCACTAAAATACTTTTCAAAGAAGCACTTTTGATTAAAAAAAAAAAAAAATTAAAATAAATTAATTTTAAAAATTTGATCAAATAAGCTATTAATCAGTTAATAAGATGAGAATTAAAAACGATAATATTATATTTAATTAACGGTTAATACTAAGGTGACTTGACATGATCAGACAATCCAAATAATAATTAAAAAATAAAGGTTGGTTATAAAAGGAAAAAAGGGAGAAAATAAAATCAAATTTGGTGACAAAATAAAAAAGATACACCTTATTCTTTGCATCGGTCACTTAATTTGAAAATGACATCCTAATTATGAGACATTACGTATTAGACTTGATTTTCTTATGTGGTAATTTATTATTCAAGAAGGTTTCATTTTATATTGTAATTCTTTTAATCTATTTATAAAAAGAATACTAACATTGTTTTGTTTTAAAAACTCTTCATCATTAAATTTCAAATTAATAGTTAAGAATATTATGGATATGTTTACTATAGTGAAGAATTCATACTAAAAATAATCGAGAAGAGAATAGTAAGTATAACAAATAATATGATAACTTAAGTTAAGATGACAATGAAAACCGAATAATAAGATAATTAAGATAATAGAAAAGTAGTATAAAAATAACACTATAAGAAAATTCGACAATAGTCGGCTATCTACCAAGTTTCTATTCTAGTTTTCGATCTCTAAAATCTTTCGATTTAAGGTCATGTCATCAGTAATCTGCAAATGTATTGTTATGTCTGTTTAATTAATTACCTCTCACAGATATTTCTTCGATAGTCCTTTACCTCCCCATATACCCATTATAGTCAACCTCTGATACCTTCTCATCGAGGCATTTGCGCCTCTCATTTTTACATTGCAGAATAATCTCGGTCTCAATTCGCTCACGGGGGCCACTTCCACCTTGTCTCGAACCTTTTCCTAATCCTCGGTGGCGGATCCAGGATTTAGAAATCGTGAGTGTCCAGGAGGTTCAAACACATATATTGATGCCCAAATTAAAGACTTAAGGTTCCGCCCAGAAATTAAAGCACTCGGTTATCTTCTTGGTCTGCTAGGTGCTTTTATAAATTTTGTACCAATTTTTATACATTTGTTATACAACTATACATTTAGTCATCTTTTAGATTAAATGACTGAGCGATCAACATTTTGCCCCATAAAACATAACTGATCTGACAATCACTTTATAAAACTTATCTTTAAAGCTTCACGTCACGTTCTTATGACACATTTAGACACGAAATGCAAACCTCTATTTCATCTATTCCGCTCTAATATTATATATTATTGAAACTTAAAAATTTTCCAAATAATAAATTGTTAGGTTGGTATTTATTTAATTATCATATCCATGCAAATCTTCTCAAGCATACATCTTGTTAGGATCATGATATTGATAGATACTATTCTTATAATACTTTACAACTAAAATAATTTTTGTTTTTTTAATAAATGTAAAGTCAATATCAATCTCATGGATATTCTTGGAAGTTTATTGGACTTTATATGCATTATTATTTTTGTAAGGATCTATAAAGTCTTTCATTATTTCACGTCACTTAAATTTACATTTTACTCCCTCAAGTCTTTTTCATTTGACACTTTAATTTAAAAAATTATTTCAAATTATTTGTCATTTTAAAAAATCAAAAATATATTAACCTTTTTAATTCCATCCTAGTGCTTTCTAGTTATGTTGCTCGAACTCGTCAAAAACATCAATGAAATACGCGTTGAATTTGCCAAAATTAATGTATTATTGAAGAATCCAAAACGAGTGCGGCATCAAAAATAAAAAGTCTGTGCAACTTAGCTTTGTACACCCCGCCCCCTAAAGGAAAATTTATCAGCAAATGTGGGCAGGGTGTTGGTTCAGATTCAACAAAGGTAGAATATCTGATCGAAGGTCCAGTACAGTAAGCAACAGGCATGTTCGTTCTGGCTCTCGAGTAAGAAAATTAAGTAAATATAAAAGAGAAATATTTATTTTATTGAATAATTATCTTGATGGATGAACCGAAACTTTAAATAATACTGTATATAAAAAAAAATAAGAGGGTACAAGAGTCAGAGGCGGAACTAGGAGGTATTATAACCTCATCCGAACTTCTTCGCCAGAAAATTATACTATACATATAAGGTCAAATTCCTTTTTAGGTATATCTATATCGTAGATAGGGGCAGATTTTGGAGGATAGATAGGGGTTTTCGAAAATCCAGTAACTTTCGTATGGATCTTGTATTTATATTGAGAAAATCTAGTAAAATATATAGGAATCATAAGTTGTGAACCCATTAATAAAGTGTGTTATTAATCTACTGGCTGAGAAAGAGATTGTTAAAACTTTGTAGGCTTCGGGTGTGTTTGGTATGATGGAAAATGTTTTCTGAAAAATATTTTCCTATTTTCTCTTGTTTGGTTGTAGTAAAATATTGGGAAAACATTTTTCAAGATAACTCATTTTCCTCTATTTTCCGAAAAATGACAAATAAGACTTATGCCTCCACCCCCACCCTTCTTCCCCACTCCAACAATACTCATATTCACATGACTCAAAAAATTCACATTTCTCAAAAATTTACATTACTCAAAAATATTTTTTACTGTATTTTGGTTCGATTTTTCACTGTTTGAAGTGTCTCCTATATTTGCTAATTAATAGTTTCTTAAATTTAGTAATTGTCATATTTTAGTATTCGATATTAATATGATTTTGCTATGCTTAAATTAGTTCTTACAAATTGTTGAGTTGCTAGAGACACTGATATACTAGTTAACAGTTAGTAGTATTTTCTAAAAAAATATTTTTTCACTCATCAATCAAACATTAGAAAATATTTTTCTAAAAAATATTTTCTACTCACCAACCTAACACCATAAAATAATTTTCAAAAAATATTTTTCACTCACAAATCAAACATGAGAAAATACGTAGAAAACCAACTTATTTTTCAGAAAAATATTTACCAAGAAAACATTTTCCATAAAAAATATTTTCCATCATACCAAACACACCCTTCTTGATTATGAATGCTACCCCATCAGCCGTTATAGTAAATTTTATTTTACCCATAAAAATTTATAAATTTTAAATTTTAGATCTGTTTTGATCGTAAATGCTAAATCCTCTTAGTTTTTTTTAAAAAATTTAATAAAAATTCTGAAACTGCTCGTAAAAAGACTACATAATAATAGTCTTTTATTTTGGGTAGCATGTGGTCCAAGCTTCTAGGGCACAACTAGGGGAATTTACATCCAACTGGGGAAAAAACATTTGAAATAGAAGGTTGAACCTAGTCCCAATATTGAAGGGTGTGGGGTATGAAATAATGACTTGTGTTTTAGTATATATACATATAATATCACTATCAAATCACGTGGTGCAATGAATAGGGTTATTTTTTTTATTAGAGATTTTGAATTTGAGTTTTGTGTATGAAAAAAATCTTGGGTAGAGAGCACTTTCCTTGAATAGGCCCCACATGGTGCGAATTCGAATTAATCGAATTTCAATGTAGATACCGAATACCAGATGAGAAAAATATACATATAATATCACTATCAAAGCACGTGGTGCAACGGATTCTCAAGTTCGAGTTCTGAGTATGAAAAAATATTTGGTAGAGAGCGGTTTTGCCGAATGAGCCTCACATGGCGCGAATTCAAATTAATCGGACTCCAATGTAGATATGGGATACAAGATGATAAAAAACTATACATATAATATCACCATCAAAGCACATGGTGTAGCGGATAGGGACGTTGTTTCTCTCTTAATCAGAGATCTTGAGTTCGAGTTGTGGGTATGAAAAAATCTTGGGTAGAGAGCGCTTTTCCCGAATGAGCCTTACACGGCGCGAATTCGAATTAATCGAACTCCAATGTAGATACCGGATACTAGATGAGAAAAAAATATACATATAATATCACTATCAAAATACGTGGTGCAGCGGATGAGAACGTTGTTTCTCTCTTAATTAGAGATCTCGAGTTTAAATTCTGAGTTTTAAAAAATATTTGATAGCGAGCGTTTTTCCCGAATGAGCCTCACACGGCGTGAATTCGAATTAATCGAATTCCAATGTAGATACCGAATATCAAATGAGAAAAAAATATACATATAATATCACCATTAAAGGATATCGTGTAGCGGATAGAGTTATTTTTCTTTTAATCAGATATCTCAAATTCGAGTCCTGAATATAAAAAATTCTTGATAGAGAACACTATCCTCAAATGGGCCTTATCCAATAAAAATTCGAACTAATCAGATTTTAATGCTAATATCAAATATCACATGAAAAAAAAAAGATATAAATATATATCACTAGCCGCCATTGTGTCCCAATCCTACCTATGCCTAAAAACTCCAGCATTTTGTTTTGTATTTTAGTTGAATAAAGTTCTATCACTTTCCTTTTATAATCTTTTAAAGATAAAAGTGTTTAATGGAAATGGAAATAAAATATTAAAATAATATTTACTGATCACTTTTCAGCTTTATCTTTTAAACACATTTACTATTAATCTATGTCTTTATCTCCTAAAGACAATTTTTCTTATCTTTCAAAAATAGTCACTATTGCCTTCATAATATGATTTTTAAAGAATAAATTGGATGAAAATGAGAAAAAAAAAAAACATTAAAATAGCGTTTATTGATCACTTTTCAGCCTATATACTTTAAAAATAAACATTGTAATACTGAAGTTTCGTTATAAAATTTTAAATTAAATAATCAGTGACGGATACAAAATTTTAACGAAAAGTGTTTTATAATTGATGTCTTATCACTAAATTAATGTACAATTAAATTTTTTTGATTTGTTTCTCATTTGATTGATCAATATTTATTTTGGATCTCGATTCACTAGAACTCCTGCATCATATTAAGGGTAAAGCGCTTCATACTAACAGTGGCAAAGTCAGAACTTTTACTAAAGAGATTTAGAAGTAAACATATGAATTAGTCGAGGGGGTTCAACACCTATTATATACACATAAAATATAATTTTAACCATATATAAATAGTATAACTTTTTACCGAAGAGAATTTGAACGGACCATACTGCATACTAAAAGTAACTTTATACCATGAATCGAACTCAGAATTCAGACTCTGTACTGAAAGCTCAAATTCAAAACCTTTAATTAAAAATAAAATAATATTTATCACTCCATCACAACCTTTCATAATACAAACGTACAACTATATAATATATATAATAATAATAAATCAATAGTGGAAAATCTTCCATACATTAAGGATTTTCATTTTTATTTTAATAACATTTTTTGTTGATTCGATTAGATCATCAAGGAGATCAAATAAAGAGGTGTAATAGCCAAGTATACATGTGCACTTTGATTCTCCTACATTTGTAACTTCTAGAGGATTTTCATGTTGGTCTTTTTATTTGTTGTCTAGTCATATATATTAATATTGATATCACACGCACAAAAAAAAAAAAAAATTATAAAACTTATCATATTTGCATAAATTTTTATCCTAATAAAGTAATTATACAAAATTCAACTAATTATATAATATTTCTGGATATATTGAAACCTAATTATGTGTCTTAATAGATTCAGAATCAATAAAAATATATCAAAAACTAATTATATATCTTTACGACGGAAAAAAATATCTTTCGTGAATGTATCAAAAGTTAATTATGTATCTCAACAGACTTAAAATGGAAATTTTCAGTAATTATTCAAAATATTAAAATCTTTTGTAATTAAACTCAAAACTATATATATATATATATTCTTTTTTTTTTTTTAATGTAATCCTTTAAATATTTCTCTTTCGAACTTTTAGGTAAGTCGGTTAGAAATTGAGATTGGCCATGAAAATTATTTTTTTCCAGAGTTGAAGTTGGAGTTGAAAATGAAGTTGGAGTTGGAGTTGTGTTTGGCCATGTCTTCTTGAAAAAAAATAATTAGACTTTTTAAAAATATTTTTCAAATATGATCTTATGCCTTCAACTTTTAAAAAAATATCAAAATCACCCAACTACTAATTTACCTACTAACATACAACCAAATGTTGAGAAAATAATTTATATATGTCTTCAATTGATAAAATAATTAACATAAAACTAATTATTATGATTGTTATTCTTCTATAATTTGAATAAAAATATCACAAACACAAGGTAAATAAGTTTATCCAACTATAATCGATTAAATAGAGAAAAATACATTTTAATAAATGTGATTGATAGATATAAATATATTTTATATATTCTTAAATTTGTTGATAAAAATTCTTAATTATTGCCGCTTGAATTTATTATTTTATTAAATTTGGTCTTTTTAAAAAAAATTACGAAATTTAGTTAATAAGAGGGGTTTGTGTAAAAATTTAAAGATTGGGTTATATATAATAATAATGAAAATTGAAATTGGAATGGAAAAAAGAGAAAACAACAAAAAGTTGTTTTCTATTTTTGGAATTTAATTCCGAAATTATTTTCTAAAATTTTCATAGTCAAACATCATAATTTTCAACTCTGAAAAAATTTTCCGGAAAAAAGGAGAAAAATATCCATGGCCAAAGTTCTATGGGAATTAAGAAGTAATTAATCCTACGTTCATTGCTTAATTAAATTGTTGCTGTATGTATTAATTATTGAAAATTATATAGTAGTAACATTATCTTTTTTGTTGTCTCATAATGTCATTTTCATTCTGACAAGACTTTGTTAATTTTCAAACACCTCTTAATTTGGTATTTGTGATGATAGTTCACATTGACTTTAGTGAACTCCAAACTTGTTTACACTAATGATTAAATATGAGATTATTTTATTCCACGTTTAGTTACGGATATTAAATAATTTTAGGGATCATTTTGTAAGGAATTATTAGCTAGACATAATACAAAAATATATTCTTTAATTTATTCTCAACTTATATATATGATTTTTAATTTTTGGATGTGTATAAGTAGACATTTAAATTTATATAACGTTATACAAGTAGACATACATATTCTATGTGGCATAACATACATAGGACATCACATAGGATGCATGCAGAGGTGGAGCCAGAATTTCTACGATATATACATAAAAATTATTTTAATCAAGTATTAATAATATAATTTTGACTCTGCCACTGTTCACTACGTAATATATATTTATTTTTTATCATACGATTCGGTGATTATGAGTTCAAGCTATGAGAATAGTCTCTAACAGAAATGTAAAATAAGACAATAAACCCTTATTCTCGAAACCTCGCTATAACGAAAGATTTAGCTCATTGGATTCTTTTTTTGGCATGTGATAGTTAGACATTTGTAGGAAAAGCCTTATGGTTAGGGGTTCATTCGAACCTTAGACATTTGTAGGATAACCCTTATGGCTAGGGGTTCATTGGAACCTCTTCAACGAAAAATTATATTTTTTATGTATATATAATTGATGTTCAACCCCCTTCGTCTAGTTTATTAATTTACTTTTTTCGATTTCGAACCTCCTTAATGAAATTTTTGACTATGCCACTGAATACAACCTTTCTCCAAACCTCGATCGTTACGAAAATTTTAATACACCAAACTATTTTATTTTTTATTTTTTTGTGTGTGATAGCTAGACATTTGTAGGATAATAATTGATGAGCAAACAAGTTGTTTGCAATTTGGCACGTGTCTTTCTATTTTGAAAATTTGTCCACTTTTTTTTTTTTTTTAATTTATTTATAATATATAGTACTACTATAATAAACAGCCTGTTCTCTTTGTTTTAAGAGATTTTGCTTTAAACATCAAAACAGTACTAAGGAATCTTTATGTCTCATGTCCCCACAAATCCCTAATTACAAAAAATTCATTATATACATACCAACTATTTTCATTTTCCAAAATCACATATCACAAAAAAAAAAAAAAAAAATGGATATTTATCGTGTTCTCTCTAAGTATAGAATCAAGATTCCATCTTTATTCTTCAATATCATCTTCCTTCTTATTATTTCTTCCCTCACATTTCATTTCTTTTCATCAAATTCCAATTTTTCATTAAATAATACTTTTATAAAGCCACCAAAAAATAGTTTCTTGAAAAACAAAGATATTGGTTGTAAAGGTATTGAAAAATTTATTACTAGAGAAGAAAAATGCACTTATGTTAAATTTCATGAAGGGTGTAAACCTAATGGATATATATTTTATTTACAACTTTTTTATTGCACTTTTAGCCAAATTCTTGGTTATATTTTGTTAGCACTTTGGTTAATTTTGTTATTTTATTTATTAGGTGATACTGCTAGTAGTTATTTTTGTTCTTCATTAGAAGGATTATCAAAAAGTTTGAAACTTTCACCAATAATTGCTGGTGTTACACTTTTATCATTAGGTAATGGTGCACCTGATTTATTTTCTAGTATAGTTTCTTTTATGAATGATGATACAAATGATATTGGATTTAATAGTATAATTGGTGGTGCTTTTTTTGTTTCAAGTGTAGTGGCTGGTATAACAAGTATATCAATTAGTAAATATGATAGGAAAATTAAGAAATCAAGTTTTATTAGGAATGTTTTGTTCTTGATTCTTTGTGTTGTTTGTCTACTTGTTGTGATTGTTATTGGGAAGATTCATTTATGGGGTGCTTTGGCTTTCTTTTTCTTGTACGTTGTGTATATTTGTTGTATATTTTTATCAGAAATGTATGTTAGAGGAGAAGAGAAGTATTCAAATTGTGAAGAGGGTATGATTGATGATTATATGTTAGATTTGCCTATGGTTTGTGACATGAAAAAGGGTGAAGAATTGTCATGTGAACAATTGAGGGTACCTTTGTTGGTGAATAAAGATGATATACAGAGTGAAAAGCAAAAGAAAATTGCTTTTGTTTTGAGAAAAGTTGTGTATATTCTTGAATTGCCACTTGATATTCCAAGAAAGTTGACAATACCAAATGTATCACAAGAGAAATGGTCAAAGCCATTTGGGGTTGTGTCAATCACTTTAGCTCCATTGTTATTGATTCTCATTTGGGATTTCATTGGGCCTAAAACAAGAATTTGGGCTTATGGAATTAGTGGGCTTATTGGGCTTGCTTGTGGGGTGGTTGTGTTTTTCACTAGTGATGGGCTTAACCCACCAAAGAAGTTCAACTTTTTGTGGCTTGGACTTGGGTTCTTCATGAGTATTACTTGGACTTACATCTTAGCTGAAGAACTTATTTCTTTGTTGGTTTCAATGGGCCTAATACTTGGTATAAGCCCATCAATACTGGGCCTAACTGTTCTTGCTTGGGGTAATTCATTAGGAGACTTAGTGGCCAATGTAACGCTGGCTAAAAGTGGTGGGCCTAGAGGAGCCCAAGTAGCTTTATGTGGATGCTATGCTGGGCCTATATTCAATACACTAGTGGGCTTGGGCCTATCACTCATTTTCACAACTTGGAAAGCATTTCCCTCAAGTTATATAGTGCCAATGGATTCAACTATCTATGAAACTATGGGCTTTTTGTTATTGGGCCTACTTTGGGCCTTGGTAATCTTGCCTAAAAGAGATATGAGGCTTGATAAGTTCTTTGGAATTGGGCTTTTGGCTATATACTTATGCTTCTTGTTCTTAAAGCTTGCTAGAGCTTTGGGCTTTATTGACTTTCAAATTTCCCCATAAAAGTCTTTCATATCTTTGTTTCGTGTGTTTCCGAGAGGAATTCGATCTCAGAATACCACCTAAATAACTACAGCAGAGAGTTGAATAGGTCGGGAAGAAAAAGTCTGAGGTTGGGTCGGACGACGTGTTTCTGGGAGGAATTTGATCTCGGAATGCCACCTAAATAACAACGGCTGGAGAGTCAAATAGGACAGGAAAGAGTCTGAGATCGAGTCGAACGACATACATCTTGGTTAGGTTTGATGTACTTAGTAGTAAAGTAGAATCAAAGATTTCTACTTTGATGTAAAATTGTATTTATATGTATTCATCCCAAGTATATATACTAATGATGTGTTATCTTTTCTTACTCCATGACCTATTTGGGAATCTCCTGATCTATGCTTATTTTTAAGTAAAAAATTATTTTTATTTACAATCATGCCCATGTACACAAATTACTCATGCATTCAAGACTCTAATCTAATCGAGATGCGATCGATAAAATAAGTGAAAAGAGCTGGTGTGTTATAATGTTTATCAGAATGAATCACATATGTTAATTGAGAATAACTTTACAATTCATTGATAGTAACTTTGTTAGATACTAGTGAGGCTACTCATTTTATTTTTTTATAAGACTTAAAAAGTTAAAATATGTAACTTCATCCAAACAAGTCGTTAGGCATCTAATTAAGAATGGAGAATATTTTAATCGTTAGTGATTACTTTTAAAAAACTCTACATATATGTCTAGACGT
Source organism: Capsicum annuum (assembly GCF_002878395.1). NCBI lineage: Eukaryota > Viridiplantae > Streptophyta > Magnoliopsida > Solanales > Solanaceae > Capsicum > Capsicum annuum. The sequence goes on from NC_061117.1 coordinate 1,586,731, forward strand.
CTTGTTTCCTCTTTCTAAATGATTCATTGCCAAATGAGTTAATGATCAAAAACATACATAAAATATTTTTATTTTTGGATGTGTTAATTTTCTACGTTAACTATCATCAACTATTCATCAAAACGTGTCTAAACTATTAAATATCCTACTTAAAGGTTTAGTATGAAACTCACAATTAACAGTTGATGTGTGTTCTAATAAATAGTTAGTGATAGCCCATGTACGAAATTCGCACACGTAACAATTCAGATATAAAACTCTAAATATCAAAATATTTTAGATGTATTTTTTATCATTCGCTCTTACTAATTTTTCTCAATCTTTTGTTAGTGAGTGGGGATTAAAATGTGAATAAACAAAAAATAAAGTAGTTAAACTTGGAATTCAATTTCCATTATTTATACGACCATGTATACTTTTTTGTCATAGTTGTTTCTTTAGGGGCAAAGGCATCGGCAGCCATTTAAAGTTATTTCGAAAATTCACTTAGACCCCTCAACTAAAACCTGTACCTATCAGGCCCCTAATCCAGATTTCTAGCTCTGACCTGACAGATTTTTTTTATTTTTTTGGGTCCTTTATTCTTATAATAATAATATAAAACTTTCTAATAGAAACAATATCAAATTTGTCACGCTCCAAATTCAAGGGGATGAAACTGACATTCGATATTTCACTTGATTGATTCATAAGATTTGTGACTGTTGAGTACGTCGGGGATCTGTCTAGACACGTGATTAATGATTTTTCATGTTATTGACTTGTAGACATCTGTTGTGGGCAGATCTGATAGTCAGTTACGGTATAAGTTTCAGTTAATTCTTATTATAAATCAAATCAAAGATTCCACATATTTGATCGAACAGTTTAAATAAAGTTATCTAGTCATTGAGCGTTGACATATCTTTTACGTCACCGTTTATATAGTCTAAAACGTCTTTTAAAGTGGAGTTTAGCTCAGATAGTCCCACGTGAATTTTTGGTTATTTCGACCTAGTCCGTCGTATTTTTAACAAGACTAGACAGTTTAATGTGTCGAATTTAACTTTCAACGTAACTTCCATAAGAAAATGCCGATAGATTTGATCCAATAGTTGAAGCAAAATTGGCTAGTTGTTGAGTGTTGACATGTCTTTTATGTGGATGCTATGCTGGGCCTATATTCAATACACTAGTGGGCTTGGGCCTATCACATTTTCCCAACTTGGAAAGCATTTCCCTCAAGTTAGTGGGCTTATTGGGCTTGTTTGTGGGGTGGTTGTGTTTTTCACTAGTGATGGGCTTAACCCACCAAAGAAGTTCAACTTTTTATGGCTTGGGCTTGGTTTTCTAATGAGTATTACTTGGACTTATATCTTGGCTGAAGAGCTTATTTCTTTGTTGGTTTCAATGGGCCTAATACTTGGTATAAGCCCATCAATATTGGGCCTAACTGTTCTTGCTTGGGGTAACTCATTAGGAGACTTAGTGGCCAATGTAACATTGGCTGAAAGTGGTGGGCCTAGAAGAGCCCAAGTAGCTTTATGTGGATGCTATGTTGGGCCTATATTCAATACACTAGTGGGCTTGGGCCTATCACATTTTCACAACTTGGAAAGCATTTCCCTCAAGTTATATAGTGCCAATTGATTCAACTGTCTATGAAACCATGGGCTTTTTGTTATTGGGCCTACTTTGGGCCTTGGTAATCTTGCCTAAAAGAGAGATGAGGCTTGATAAGTTCTTTGGAATTGGGCTTTTGGCTATATATTTACTAAAAATTACACAAATACACAACTTATGTTTTTAATATAACAAAAAATCCTAATTCCCGAAACATATTACAAAAATCCCAACATATACACAAAGGCTATGTCTATGTTGGCTATGTTATGTATATTAAGAGGGAGAGAGAGTAAAGTTATTTAAAAAGTGGGAGAGAGTGTAATTACTTCTAAAAAGGGTTGGTATTTATGTTATTTATACATATATTTATGCTTCTTGTTCTTGAAGCTTGCTAGAGCTTTGGGTTTTATTGACTTTCAAGTTTCCCCTTAAAAGTCAATCATATCTTTGTTTCGTGTGTTTCTGGGAAGAATTTGATCTCGGAATACCACCTAAATAACTACGGTCAAAGATCGAATCGAACAGGTCTGGAAGAAAGAGTCTGAGGTCGGGTCGAACGACATGTTTCTGGGAGGAATTTGATCTCGAAATACCACCTAAAGAACTACGGCCAGAGAATCAAATAGGCCTATAAGAAAGAGCCTGAGGTCGGATCGGATGACATACATCTTGGTTTGGTTTGATGTACTTAGTAGTAAAGGAGAATCAAAGATTTCGACTTTGATGTAAAATTGTATTTTATGTATTCATCCCAAGTATATATAGTGATGATGTATTATCTTTCTTTCTCCATGGCCTATTCGGGGATCTCCTGATGTATACTTATTTTTAAAAAAAAAATTTGCTTGTAGTTGCAATAACACTCGTGTACACAAATTACTCATGCATTCAAGACTCTGATCTAATCTAGACGCGGTCGATAAAATAAGTGAAAAGAGTTGGTGTGTTATAATGTCTATCAGAATGAATCGCGTATGTTAATTGAGAATAGGTCTAAAATTCATTAATAATAACCTTGTTAGATTCTAGCGAGGCTACACATTCTTTTTTATAAGATTAAAGTTTAAATATGTAACTCCATCCAAACAAGTTGTTAGGCATCTGATTAAGAATGCAGAATATTTATCGCTTCACCATGATCGTTAGTGATTACTTCTAAAAACTCTACATATATGTTTTAGCGGCTTGTTTCCTCTTTCTAGATGATTCATTGTTAAATGAGTTAATGGTCAAAAACACATACAAAATATCTTCGTTTTTTAATTTTCATATCTAAACTATCATATGCATTAATTTTCTACACGAATTATCACTAACTATTTATTAAAATGCGTTTAAACTATTAGATATTCTGCCTAAAGGTTTTGTATGAAACTCAAACATTTAATGGTTGAAATGTGTTTTAATAAATAATTTGTGATAGCTTAAGTATGAAACTGACACACGTGACAATTCAGATATAAAATTTCAAAAATTAAAATATTTTAAATGTGTTTTTTCCGATTCGCTCTTACCAACTTTTTTCAATCTTTTGTTAGTGAGTGGGGATTAAAATGTGAAAAAACAAAAAATAAAGTAGTTAAACTTGAAATTCAATTTCCATTATTTATATAACTCATGTGTACTTTTTTGTCATAGCTGCTTCTTTTATATATATATATACACGATAATAGAAAGGACAAATTATATTACTTCAAACACATGATAAATCAAAAAACACCAAAAAAAAAAAAAAAAAAGCACTTGCTATAATTAGAAAACAAAACTAATTAATCCACAAGTGACCCTAAGCTTTGACCTGACGGATTTTTTTTGTTTTTGGTCCTTTATTCTTATATATACTAAATATAATTTTTTTTTATAGAAAATATATCAAATTTGTCATGCTCCAAATACAAGGGAACGCTACTGACATTCGATATCTCACTTGATTGATTCATAAGATTTGTGACTGTTGAGTACGTTGGAGATCTGTCCTGACTCATGATTAGTGATTTTTCATGTTAGTGGGTCGTAGACATCTGTTGTGGGCAGATCTGATAGTCAGTTGAAGTATAAGTTTCAGTTAATTCTCATTGTAAATCAAATAATAGATTCCACATATTTGTTCCAACAGTTTAAGCAAAGTTGTCTAGTTATTGCATGTTGAGATATTTTTTACGTCACTGTTTTATATAGTCTAAAATGTCTTTTGAAGTGGAGTTTAGCTCAGATAGTCTCACGATGCACAAATTTAGTGAAAAAAATAATGAGTTCTTGGGTTATTTTTGACCTAGTCCATCGTGTTTTTAACAAAACTAAACAATTCAATATGTCGAGTTTAATTTCGAACTTCCATAAGAAAGTACTAATAAATTCTATCTATTTAGTCGACTAATTCAGAGTTATGCATTATAAAACTTATCGAATTACATAAACTAGAAAGTTTTAATCTATCAAAACTCGAATCTAAAACTTTTAATTAAAGTGAATTAAGAGATCTAATCCTTTCCACCTCATTTCTTAATGATCAACATCTTAAAAAATTAAATCACTAATAATATTTTAAATATTTTTTATTTTATCAATGGTCTAAATATAGATGGATATTATTTCTTTTTTATTATATGGGACCAAAAATAATGAGGTGTCTAAAATATTAATTAGACATAATATATAAAACCAAGACAGCAACTCTTAACTGTACCTGTGACAAATAATAACATCATCCATTAATATTTATTTGTTCATATTTGATGAAACACATCTTTATTCATAAATAAAATAATAATTTTATTATAATGTCACCCCTAGTTATTATAAGTCGCATCGATAGATATGTGGTGAAATTATCAAATCGTTATATTCCTAATTAAAAATATCGTGTTCGAGTTCTAAAATAGTAAAAAAAAAAAAAAGATTTACTCTTACGAAACCAACACAACTTCAATTTGAATTAGTTGAGTCATAAATATTTCTGAATACACGAGGGTTAGGGTTCAATCGAAAAAACTATAACTAAACGTATATAGCCTCCATTGATATGTGTGGTGATCGGTGAGACAGTTGAGATTTCTTAATTCTTAACGAACAATTACAGATTCGATCATAAAGAGTGTTTCCCCAAATTATAAATTTAGTTGAATCAAATCTGAATTAATCGAGCTAATAAAACACCTAACCATAATCATTAGTCAAGTTTATTTTTTATGTTTCATTTAAAAAAAGAAATATTAAGTCAAGAGTGCAACTACTCATTAGGACTAATTAATTTTTTCCAAGGTTGAACAATTATAAAGGTGGGCAAAGTCTCATGGAAGAATTAATAAAATATTTTTAATGTTCTAAAAAAAAATAGTTCTGTTGCTTTATTATTATAGTAGATAAAGTCAACTATTTTAATTTAATAAAAATAATTTTATGACTTTATTGTTATAAACACAACAAATAAATAAATAAATAAATAAATAAATGAAAGATCATGTTCTGCACACACTTACCCATGAAAGGGCATGTTCTATACACACTTTGCAAGTAGTAATTTAATATTTCTCTCTAATTACGACCAAGATTTATAAATTCAATTATTTATATCAAATTAATAAATATTGTTATACTTGGTAGGTTACTTTTGATTTAGATATATATATATTTTTTTTTGCAATATGTGGTGATGTCGTTTGACCGATAATTCTAGTTCGTTATTCAACTCTAATAGTTAGCTTACGAGATGAGAGTTATTTAAGATCATATAACGAGAATAATCAATTCCTTCAACCAACGTGACAGACTTAATATTCTCGAAATTAATATCTGGTGCATGGATAATATAATATGAAACTCCAAATATTGAGTGACCAAGAGTCGAGCTCGATGTCATATTAAGAAAATGGACTTTAAGCCTAGCTTAATAGACTAACTCGTGAAGTGAGAATCAATTATAGTTAAGCGTTCGGCAAAATTCGATAATTTTATCTTAAATCCTGTATTTTTCTTTTGATATGTATTTAACGGTCTATTTAAAATCCGATAAGCAAAAATAATTATGATCCACAACTCAAAAATTAAAAATTCTAAATCCCTCCTAGGGAGAATTGCAAAAGATGATCAAGTTTCCAACAATGCAAACATCATTAAACATGAAATCAAAAACATTCTTTGTAAGTATAAGAGAAAACTTGCACACAAATTGGCAATATAATCAAATATTTTATTCTTAAGTTTTTATCATAAATTTCGAATCGGATTTTGAATATCTATCTGTTTTATCATAGATTTTAGATCACATTTTAAAAATCAAAAGTTCAATTTCTTTCCAAATAAAATGCATATCCATTAACATATTCAAATTTTAGGTTTCAACTTCAAAATCTATTATCAAACCGGAGCGAATATTTATATTCTTTCCTTCTTGAAGTACTATTAAAATTAAATCACCAAAAATTTATGAATATTTCTTTAAAATTTGAACATAAAAGTGGTAACAATTTCAAAATTTAACCTAACCTATCCTTCTTGAATGCAAATTTATTTATTTGTTGTGACCACAACTACCACCCTATGTATCATTTATAACACATTACTACCAAAACAACCTCATAAATACATATAACAAAGAACAGCTGTAAAATAAATTGCAAAATATCTTGAAAATTTAATATAGTAATCTAAAAAAAAATTACACTAAGCTAGATATTGAAAACAATAAAATTGATCATCTATAATCATAATTTACTCTTGAAGGCCATATTCAATATGCTAAATGTTGTGTTGAGCTAAGTAACTTGCATGGATTCTCCAGAAATGTTGTCGCGCCCGTGTCGGATCCTTCGAAAATACACTGTTTTTTGAGGATCCGACACGCGCGCATAGACATTTTTGAAGAGTCCAAAAACTAAAGACTAGAGATTTGATGAGTAAGATGAGTGAACAACTTTGTTTTGTTTTCCCATAAGCCAAAGAAGTGTTCTTCTAGCAAAAGATGGTGTTTTTGGTTGATATTCCAATCTATTGTAACATTGATTTTCTTCATCAAATCCTTCATTTTTTTCCCATGTAACAACATCAATCTCTGAGGTTGTCCTCCTAGTACCACCATTCTCGGTCGCGGCAGAGCCATCTGGCTGTGCTGCGATTGGGATAGTCCGGCTGATAGTAGGTAGCCGGAACGAAAATGCCCTTCTTGAATTGGCATTCTCATGATCTTTTTTCCCCCTTAACCAAATCTTTGACACTGAAAAGCTCTCTCTTTTGCATTCAATAATCTTGTTTTGATTGTTGATATTCTGCATTGGATTTTCGGCGAATTTGAATGCCTCAAATCCATTGAATTCCCTTATTGAATCATCACATCCACATTCAGACATTGCTTGTCTATGATTTGGCTTGTAAATTGATTGCTTCTTTGATGATGTTTGCCTAATAGGAACATGTAAACTTGTTGTTTCATCTAGTATATAAGCAAATGATCCCATTGAAAAACACCTTCTTGAATCAATGTTATTGCTACTTCCCTCTTCATTGTCATCACTCGAATCTCGTATATCAACATTCTTGAATTTCCCAAGTTTCACTTGCACTACTTTTTCAATCTCACCATCTCTTGCGTGGATTTCATCACAAGATTTCGCGACGACAACAACATCAGAGACACTCATGTTGTGGTCATCAAAGAGGGAACTACTCAAACTCAATCTTGAAATTGAATTGTTCCTCCTCAATGAGTCAAACAACAACTCATGACTATAAGGAACAACGTTGTTGTTGTTGTTGCTGTTGTTTTCTCTTGAACTTCCACTATCGGATTCAAGAACAAAGACAATAGGTGAACAAGTATGATTGTTGTTTAATGATGATGAAGAGAAATCAGGCAAAAGACTAGCTCTACAAAGAGGACAAGTTGAATGTGACAAAAGCCAAGTGTCAATACACTCCATATGAAAAGCGTGGCTACATTTTGGTAGCCATCTAAGTTTGTCATCGGGTTCGAATTCACATAAACAAACTGCACAATCGAAAGGATCTTTAACACCAATGATGGATTTGTAATTGAATACAGGAAGTGTATCGATAAAAGATTGATCAACACCGGCATCATGAAGGTGAAAAAGTTGTTGTAATTGACCTTGAAAGGCTGTTACATTGTCTAATTCATCTGGATCTCTAGTTGTTGGCCTTAATAGGAATCTAACAAGTAGGTGAAGTAAACCAGATATGAAGAAGATAAGTGCAAGAATTATGATGACAAGAAGTATAGTTGGACTAACTTTGTTATTCAAATTGAAAAGACCACCACCACTACCACCATTAGAATCATGTATAACAAGTGGTGGTGGAGGTGGTTGAAGAAGGTACAATGGGTGATTTGATGGTGAAAGAACATTACTTTCTTGAATTTTAACAAGTACCCAATTCATATCTTCAAGAAAAACTCACCCAAGATTCAATCTCTTTGGCCAAAATGAACAACACCAATGGCAACAGACTCAAAGGATTCAATCTTTTTGGCTTTGTGACACTAGAAAATGAACAACACCAATGAAAATAGACTCAAAAGGTTCAATCTTTTTGGCTTTGTGACACTAGAAAATGTGAAAGAACACAACTTTCATGAAATTTTAACAAGACCCCACTTCATAACTTCAAGAAAACTACAAGAAAAACTCATCAAGATTCAATCTTTTTGGCTTTGTGACACTAGAAAATGAACAACACCAATGGCAACAGACTCAAAAGGTTCAATCTTTAAGTGTTTTCAGATTGATGAAGATGCAAAAGAAACACTACTTTTCATGAATTTTTAACAAGACCCCACCTCATAACTTCAAGAAAAACCAATCAAGATTCAAACTTTATGATTTGTGACAACAGAAAACCAACAACAGAATGGAAAAAGAGACTCAAAAGACTGATCAAAATGTGAAAGAACACAACTTTCATGAATCTTAACAAGACCCCAAAAATTCAAGAAAAACATATCAAGATTCAAACTTTATGATTTTGTGACAACAGAAAACCAACAACAAAATGGAAAAACAGACTCAAAAGATTCAGACTTTCAGTAAGAAAATGGATAAAAAAATGTGAAACAACACAACTTTCATCAAATTTTTATCAAGAATCAAATTCATGTTTTCAATAAAAACACATCAAGATTCAAACTTTATGATTTGTGACAACAACAGAATGGAAAACAGACTCAAAAGATTCAAACTTTCAGTGAAAGAACACATTCTTAATGAATTTTATCAAGAATTCAATTCATATTTTCAAGAAAACAATAATAAAAACTCACCAAGATTCAAACTTTTTTGGATTTTTGACATCAACAAATGAACATAAGAGTCATAAAGGCTGAGTTTTTCAGTGAGGAAAATTGATGAAAATGTGAAATAAGCAAATGGTGTTGTAATAAAGACACTAAAAATTGTAGAGGCATTTAATGAATTTTGCTAGAAAAAGGAACCTGCAGGGTCAAATTTACTGAAAGGAAAATTGAGAAAGACTATATAGTTAAGAAATGTAAATGAGATGCACACAAAGAAATTGGATTATTAAAAAAAAATTAAGGCAATTAAATCTTTATAATAAATGACTAGCCATTTCTCTTTCATGATACATCAGATTGATTAAAAAAAAATAAAAATTATGCACACAAAGGAATTGAATTATAAAAAGTATAAATAATATAAATCTTTCATATATATATAAAGTATGAATAGCATATATATAAAGAAAAAATTAGGCAATTAAATCTTTGATAATAAATTACTAGCCATTTCTCTTTCATGATACATTAGATTGATTAAAAAAAATGCTTTTATTAAAAAGGAAACATTATTTTATATACTCCCTTCGTTCGTTTCTACTTGTCAGGTTTCACTTTGAGAGAGTCAAAACTATATTAATTTGTCATGTTTCACTTTAAGAGAGTCAAAACTATATTAATTTCGACAGATTTATAAATATATTTTGTCATCATATTAATATAAGAAGGATTCAGATTTATATATTTTTTATATTGTTTTTGAACATCTAAAACATGAAATTAATGTAATTCAATTTTCTAATGGGATGCACACAAAGGATTGAGATTATAAAATTTTAAAAAAAAATTAGGCAATTAAATCTTTGTATAAATGACAAGCCATTTTTCTTTCATGATTCATCATATTGATTAAAATATTTAAATTATGGTTTATTACTTAAAAAAATAAATTAAAGGAGGTTAGGGTGAGGTAATTTCTTAATGATCTTTCATCAAATGCAAGGCTTCTTTTGTTTGACTTTGGAGGAAATTATAGCAGCAAAATCAATGTACATTTAAGTCTCTCAATTAGCAATAACTAAGAAAATAAAGAAAGAAAAAATTGTTTTAATGTTTTTTTCGTTCGCTTTTACACGTCATATTTTACTTCTAGTAAAGTTAAATTAAATGAACTTTGACTAATATTTAAAATTAAATTAAATGTACTTTGACCGATATTTAAGATGCTTTATTACACCATATTAATATGAGAAAGATTGAATTTATAGTAGTATTTTCGTACATTTGAATTTTAAATTTAAAATATTAAATTAATTTAATTAAATTTACCTCTGAAAATTATTAATCGAATTAACTTTCCTGAAGTGAAACGTGATAAATAAAAGTGAACAAGGGAGTAATATGAACGATTGAAATTTCATTGTGAATCCAAATTGTTGTTTTCACACTTTGTTTCTTGAATTTGAATTAGTCGAGATCACTAACAGAATGATGTTATATTATTTATGTCAAAAATACCCCCAAAGTTAAAACTATTTTTGGCTCCAAAATGTCTTATAATCCTTGAATTTTAATTTATGCCTCAAGTTGTAAGTTGTCCACCTATCATCATAATCTAGCTTTCTAACCTTATTTTAAAAGAAAAACAAAGTAACATAAAACCCTCAAACTTTGTTGAAATACAAAAAAAAAAACATGTCATTTTGAAATAAAAAATAAGTAATCATATTTTCGAAATTTAATACCTTATAAAAAGGTTTGAAAAAATAATCGACACATGAACTGTTATTAAATTATAATAGTGTTATAATTATTTCAACGAGAGTTACTATCATTACTGGAAATATTTTCAGTTCCTTAATTTTGTAAATTTTCAATTAAATTGCCATTCCAAGTAAAATGTTAAGAGACAAAATGACCCTTTTTGTAGTTTAAATTGCCATCAATTTAAAGTTACTAATCTTGTAGTTTAATCTTAACAATTTAATGGGACCTATATGTAATTTTGGTAAAATACATGTCATTTAAAAGTAAAAGATAAAGTAGATATATTTTTGAAATCTTACTTTATAGAAAGGTAAAAGGATAATTAACCGGAGTTGCTATCATAATTGGAAATGATTTTAGTTCCTTAATTCTTTTAATTTCAATTAATATGTCATTTCAAATGAAATGTCAAAGAAATTAACATCATTCTGTCGGAAGCTGTTTCCAAGACTTAAACCCGTGACCTCCTGGTCACATGACATCAACTTTACCAGTTACTCCAAGGCTCACGTCCGGATGAAGAAATATTGACCGGGGGGCGGGGGGATTAGAAATTACATAGAACAATTTCAGATTACCAACGACATGACTGTGGATAAAAATTAAAGGTGTGGAGGAGACGAATTCGGATAGTAGGAAGGATCGTGTCGTTGCTAGTAGGTAGGAGGATTTTGTTTTGTTATCCGTGCTAGTAGTTATATTATTTCAAGAGTGTGTTATCGTTTATCATACTACTTGGTGAGTCTTGTTATGTTATTATTGGGCGTGGTATCTCCTATTTGTTTCTTGTGTCTTCACTATTTCTTTTCTAGATTGTTTTGTATGAGTCGGAGGTCTATCGAAAACAGCTTCTTTATCTCACGTCTGAGGTAGTAGCATGCTGGATCTCAATCAAGGGGGTTCAATAGTTGAAGAAAATCTAGTCGAAGGGGGTTCAACACCTACGATAGATACATAAAAAATAATTTTAATCATATATAAATGATATATTTTTTCGTTAAACGAGATTCGGATGAATCCCCTGCCAAAGGGCTGGCTCCGCCCATGGTGGTATGAATTGCATGCACTAACCTTTCTCAGATCTTACTTGGTGGAAATATACTGAGTATGTCGTTTTTGTACCCTTCTTATAAGCAGCAGCGGAGTTTACAACAACATACTCAGTAAAATTTCACAAGTGATATCTAAAAAAAAAATACGTAGATCTTACCATTACTTTATCGACGTAGAAATTACTAGTCTTGGAGTTTAATCTCTAACAATTTAATAGGACCTATATGTAACATTGAAAACAATATAGAAGGGGACCATAATATAATTTTACCATTCTTTTTTTTTTTTTTTCCTCATCATTTTGTCTTACTAACTTTTTACCACTTTTGTTTACATTCTTTTTTTCAGAGCTTCTATTCCATTTCTATATTTGATTCAATCAAAGTCACTTATACAGGTAAAAGACAAAACAAAAAAATGCAAAAAAAACAAAATCTGAAAGTCAAACAATCTTGTCTTGTTCCCATGTGGAACTATTGAAACTTCTTTTTTTATTTTATTTTAGAAATAAATAAAATACAGTAGTATTTTTGATCCTTTGATTATTGGTAAATTTTGATCTTAATTTTTATAATTTATTTATTCAATATTCATCATGAGAAAAATAAGAGATTTAAAAAAAAATAGGAATTTTGTTTCGGATTTTTTTTTAGATGTCAGACTCTTTTCTGTTTGGCAAGATGTTTTCTCAACGATCTTTTTTCATCATGAAATTGATTTACTATCCTCTATTAATTTTCTATTAAATATATATAATAGCATAAGTTTAACATGTAAATATGATTATTAAATGGTGGCTTAAGGATGAAACATGTACATATCAATTTAATCATATATAGAAAGAATTAAAATTTAAATTTACTAATAACTGATTGACAAAAAGATTATTAACACCTTTATTTTATTTTATTTATTTTATTTTTTGTTTTTCTTAGATGAGAAATGGAAAGAAATTAGTCAATGCAGGCTTAATTGGACCTCAATAGTCTTGGAAGTTATTTTAAAAGTCTCAAAAAGTATTATTTAGAAAAAATAAAATAAAATTTGGACAAATGTATCTTCATTTTCTTCTTCTTTTTTTCATAATTTTTTTTTTAATTTATTATTATTTTGATGACTTTGTTTATTAATAATAACTTTTTGTGCCGTTTAAAGTGCAGTAAGCTATGGAACTAAATTAATTATATTAATTATCTTTACATATAACACGGATCTTCTGCTTTTATGTTCCCCATTTTATAGCATATTTTAGTCGTAATAAAAAAAAAATTAAAGATGTTTTTTGCTTTTGGTTTATATGATAAAAATTAAAAAATGAACTTATAATTGGTGCAATTATTGCTGTATAATTAATCTGTATATAATATTATATTCACAAATATTATTCATTTTGGCCAACTAAATTTATTTCAATCCCTCCTTTCTTAATTAGAAATCTTGGGTTTGAGTATCTAGAAATAGAAAAAATTTATATTGAGAATACTGTTTCCAAAAAAGAACTCCGCAATGTGTTAGTTCGAATTTAGTCGAGCCGTAATATAAATGCGGAAAGTGACAAGGTGGACACATGCATCTCTAATGATATCGATCTGTATTATGAAAATTCATTATGAATTGACAAGTATACGAGTCTTTAAATATTTTTTAAAAATAGTATGCAAAAACGTTAAATGACAATAACAACAATATACTAAAGTCTAATTTTATAAGTAGTGTATACACATATTCGACCCCTATGAGATAGAGATACTGTTTTCAATAAATCTTCGATTTAAAAAAAAAAAATCAAAGACTGATAATATTGTAATAACACATTTTATTACATATTATAGTACAACGTAGTACGTAATCAACATTGTTTTATAGTAGGAAAAATGAAATCACATAAAGTACACAAAAAGTTTGCTGATGTGAGCAGAAAGTTGCCAAAAAGTTTTTTTTTAAAAATATTATAAATAATATAATTTTTTAATAAATAATATAGTTAAAAGTTAAAACACTCATGATAAGGACCAATATTAAAGTCAAAAAAGACAGCAAAAATTAAGGATAAGTTATCTCAAGGTTGAAAATATTTTAAGACAATGACATTGAGATTGGTAATTTATTTTTTGTTAATTATTTCTTTTGGGGGTCAATGATCTTGAAAAGTATAACATAATTGCTTAGTTCTTGTGATTATGACTTTAACAACATATTTAATATTTGAGGAGAGGTGATTAGATATAAAATGATATATTTATAGCTTATCGATCGAGAATTTGACTTTAAATAAGCAAATACGTAGGTCGAGGTTAAAGTTGTAGGTGAGTATGTAGACGAGTGTCGTTAAGTTTTTCAGATCAGTATTTTTTTTATCAATCAAATACCATCTGGTTGTTTGATTCTATTATTACCTGTTATTTCTTTTGCTTCAGTTATTATAAGATGTGTTGTTACTATTGTTTCTCTTCTTCATTATGTTCAACATGACTGTTTCAGTACTGTATTGTCGTTTTCGTACTTTAATTTTATTACTATGTTAAACTTGAACAGAGGGTCTATCAGAAATAATCTCCACCGTCACAAATGCACAAGCTACTAGATTCCGCTTATGAAATTATTGTTGGGTTCATAGAAATGTGAATAGAAAATGGAGAAAAAATGGTGGAGAAGAGGAGACACCAATTTGAAAAGTGTGCTCCCAAAATTAGAAAGTTCACTAATTCTCCCACATTGGTGGGAGAAAGGAACTTTGGAGTGTTTATAATGATGAACACTTACTCCACATGGTAAGTGAGGTAAGAAATAAGAGATGCCTCGCGTCGTCATCGCTCGCTTGGCTCGGCTTTGAATTTGAATTTGTCAAATGATCGATCAATGAGATTTATCTTTTTGGACAAAACTTATTTGAATTCCGAAAATACCAACAGTAACGCAGTAAATATTTTCTGTGTTTAATTCTCCATTTATATGATTTCAGTTTCATTACGAAAGCATGAGTGCTGAAGCTATTTCGAACAGCTGCTTCAGATAAATTTTCGAACTGATGCAATTTTTCACTGAAATGGTGCACAGTTTCGAAACTGAACTGATGCACTGCTTCGAAATTGATGCATTGTTTCATTGAACTGACACACTTATTCACGAAATGGCATGACTGTTCAAAACAGTCATAATGTTTGGACGAATAGACATGAATTTTCAGAAAAGGTTACACCTTTTAGATGAACCTTTGCCACTTTTCAGAAGGGGTATCTTGTGGCTATAAAAACATGGTTTCATCCACAGGTTTGTATACGAAATTTTTAGATTAAAATCTCTCTTCTTGTCTCAAAAATATTCTATGTGATCACTCAAAACGTTCTGTGAGTTTGAAGAAATTCCAACCGTTTGAGGTACCGCTACTATTGGTCTGGTTAGTCATTTTATCCTAGCAGGAAAAATTCCACAACCTCGAGTACAGTGAGGAGGATTATTTCCTTAAGGAAAATCCGTGAATTCGGACGACTTGGTTATTTTCTGTTTCATATTTATTTTCTGAAAAATAAATACACCTTTTGGAAAGGTCATTTTGATCTTGTGTTGAGGGTATTTGATATTTCATTGTGTTCTTGTTTATACTTGAACTAGAGTTGAAGTTGTTGTTGTAATATACAGATTCTGCATACCCGACTATATTGTGGGAAATAACAATTATTCTATGTATGTTATTGTTGTTGTAATATATGACTCATGACTACATTTTAATTTTTAATGTATTAAAGGTTATGTGCTTTCTCCGTTTTGTCCGTTCGCTTTTACTTATTACTTTTTGAAATGACACATTCAATAAGAAAACAATGATCGGGATCGCGACTTTACCTTATAACCTCTATTAATTGATGTTTAGTAATAGATATTGAAAAATGATTTGGAGAATAAGAAACTAATACTAAGGGTAAAACATGAAGAAAAAAAAAATCTCTTTTTTTGATTGATCAAAAATGACATGTAAAATAAAAATTAAATTAAAAAAATAGTAACAAGTAAATTCTAACGGAAGGGTACTTTGCACCATATTGCTATGGGAAGAATTATAACGTATTAATAATCTTTGTATAGTTTTAACTTTTAAAATACTAAATCAACCTAATTCAATTAGTTTTGAAGATTAACCAAATGGACTCTTCAAAAATGAAACATAAAGAGTATTAACTCAATTAATATTCTTTCTTGTTGTGTGTAACATGAATTTTCGTAGATCTCGATCGTATTATACGTCAAATATTTGATTATCCCAATTTTGTCGAAAATTAATTACTACATCTAATCCAAGATTAGACCAATTTTACTCTAAAATTTAAGGGTTATTAAGGGAGTAATTAATGAGCATTTATTTTTATTGATAAAAGAAACTTGACATTTATGTATTGTTAGTTGGTTTTCCCAAAATTTGTTAATTTACTCATGTCTTCTCATATGTAAATCTATATGCTTTAATAATTCTCAATTAATTTCACACGCTTTTCCTTTTTGGTACAATAAAAATATTAAAAATATTGTTTTATAATACATTGTATTTTAATGTATTATATATTGTATTGTATCATTTTGATGAGTAAAATGTTTGGATAGATATAATTCTTTTTCCTTCGTTACATAATATCGAATGTTAGTAATTTGATGGATAAATCTACGAGAAAAGTAAGACACAAGGTAAAGCAATTATTAGGGTAAATAGTAAAATTGGATTATGAGATTATAAGCAAAGATAAATTAAAAAAATAATAATAAGATAACGATGTGATCATTTGAAATTAGCTGTTACATAAAATGAAACTTTTGATCGTTTTATAATGACGAATTTAAATGCAGATTAACTCTGATGTCACACGTAATAATTCAACTTACTAATCATATTCCGCGCACTGAAGCTAAATTCGTATGATTTTGAAATATATCATTAAAATATTATATAATTTTTTTTTGATATATTCAGTATCTCTCCTGTAATTTACCTATACGAAATTTACCTAGAATGTCACACGAAACACCTTACACTAGTATTATTGAATTATTTTTTCTCTGGTTTAATTTGCTCAATTAATGATTACATACTACAATTGTGAATTGTATTTTTATTTTTTACTTCAAATATTAATTTTATATTTATTGTTCCAGTTGACTATTACTTAAAATTTTACCTACATTTTTCTGCAATACTTTTACTCGTCGAATAAATGTTTGCTATTAATTAATGGTCAAAACAGACAATAAATAGTAAATACTTACTCGTACTTTATGTTTACATCAAATTAAATAAATTGATCATAATATTAATAATTAAAAATGAGAATACATATTACTTGATCATGATAATTGTATATTTTTAAAAACACATATCAATTAATTAATTTGATTTAAACACTGACGTGTTTTTACGAAATCGATCAAATATTTGTTGCAATCCTTTCCATTACTATTTTTTTTTTGTCTTGAGCTGAGGGTTTTTCTAAAGAGAAAAGCATATAGCACTCCTGAACTACGACCAAATTTGCTACGACACACTCCAATTTTAAGGGGATCCTATTATCCTCTGAACTAAATTTTAGCGTATTTTTATTAACTTTTTTAGCTGACGTGTCACCTTTCGTCAATCTTTTTAGCTGACACGACACATTTGACGTGGGCCCTATTTTATGTAATAAAGATGTCACATCAGCACAAAAGGGCGATAAAAATACGCTAAAATTGAGTTTGGGGGTGATACGACCCCTGTAAAGTTTGAATGTATCGTAGCAACTTTGACCATAGTTCGAGAGGATACTAAATGCTTATCTCCTTTCTAAAACGGCGTCCCTACATAGAGCACTAGAGGTAAGGTCTTGATAGGTTCTACCCTTCTCGACCCTACTTTATGAGATTTCACCGAATATATTATTGTTGTTGCTGATCAAAATGTTGTTGGTGGTCAAAAAATTGTTATAAATTGGTTGAAAATATTATCGACGAGCCAAATTTCGACGAATTTTCGATCAAACGTCCGTTGGGGGTGGGGTAGCTTGAAATAAGGTGTTATTAAATGTTACCTATAATTGTGGCATGTGATGAACCCTAACTATGGTCCATCAATATTTATAGTTTACAGCTAGCTTCAATTCAATATAATTAATTTCTTACAAAGGTAGTAGTACAATATATCTTGAAATTTATTTTTGGTGGACCTTGATTTATTTAATATTATTATAGTGATCACTCAATCAATAATAACGATAACGAACTCGATGTAATTCTAAAACTGAGGTCTAAAAAGGATAGCGTGTCGCAGCTTTACCCGATTATCTTGTGCAGATAGAGATATTGCTTTCGAAGAACCAGTGGACGACCCAAAATTTAAGAATCATGGGTGTTCGAAAGGTTCAAACACATATATTGACGCCCAAAGCTTTAAAGTTACGTGTCGCCTGCAAACTAAAACACTTAGTTATCTTCTTGGTTCACTGGATGATTTTCTAAACCTTAAACCAAATTTTATACATTTTTAATATAATTATACCTAGTATGTGTCGAATTTAACGATTGTCGAAACGCCAAAATATTGGCTATAGGTCCGCCCTGAGAAGAACCCTAGCTCAATTCAAGTAAAGTGTAACAAAATCAGTACGAAAAGGAAATGAAAAGGATAGCGTGTTGCAGTTTTACCCAGTCACCTTGTGCGGATAGAGAGATTGTTTTCGAAGAACCAGTGGACGACCCAGAATTTAGGAATCGCGGGTGTTCGGAAGGTTCAAACACATATATTGACGCCCAAAGCTTTAAGGTTACGTATCGCCTGCAAACTAAAACACCCAGTTATCTTCTTGGTTCACTGAGTGTTTTTCTAAACCTATACCAAATTTTATACATTTTTAATATAATTATACCTAGTCTGTGTCGAATTTAACGATTGTCGAAACGCCAAAATATAGGCTATAGGTTCGCCCCTGAGAAAAACCCTAGCTCGGTTCAAGTAAAGTGTAACAAAATCAGTATGAAAAATGAAATAAGATACTGAAGGAGTCATGTGAAAAATAATGAAAAAAAGAACAATAACAACGTAACAACATATAATATGATAATTGAGGCAAATTTTATGATCACTCAATTGACCTTAATTACCTATTTGAGAATAAATAGATATATAATAAAGATACCTTAATTTAAAGGGGTGAATTGTAATGAAAAAGAATGTTACATTATAATTATTATGCATGGTCATTGAATAGGCCTACACATTAGTTAAATATATAATATATGAATTGAAATGAAACAACAAGAAGATAAATGAATTTTAGAAAAAGGTATAAGTTTTCACCAATACAATAATTCAATAAAGAAGTTAAAGTTATATATACGGACAGTATTAAAAAAACATATATTATTACAATTTAACATGTAATTGTAGATTAGTGTTTGTTATAAAAATGTAAGAAAAATAACATAAACATACACCTTATTAACTTATCATATTTACACAAATTTTCATCTTTATAAAGTAATTACAAAAATTTCAACTAATTATGTATTTTCGTTGGATGTATCGAGAGCTAATTATGTATCTCAACAGACCCAAAATTAAATTTTTCAGTAATTATGTAAAATATCGAAATTTTCTGGAATGAAACTCTAAATTATCGAAATTTATGTTGTTTGTCTAAAAATTTGCGTACAATTACAATTTAAGCAAATAAAGAGAATAATTGATATTTTTTGGCGAGTTTTATATTTTAACTATTTATTATTTACTTTATTTAAAATCATTTTGATCTAGAGTTGATTTTACATTTTTCTAATCTTATTGATTTATTATATTTTATCATGAATATGACAAATACACAACATATGGAGGGATTTCTGAGAACATTTTGAACTTTATTTTTGTCCCTTTTCATTTTGTTTGTTTGTATTTCTTTTTTATATATTATATATAGAAACTTTCTGTTTAAATTGAAGATCCATATGCACCACTAGCTATTAGGCTCTAAAGAATTAAAAAATAAATAAATAAATCAATTGACTTTTTGTTTGTCTATTTTATAATGGAAAAAAACAAATTAATTTAGTGTTAAAATATGTATTTGGCACAATGCTCAATATGAATAGAAGTCTCTATCCCTGATTTATTAAGCACCTATAGGCTAGTTATTTTAATGGATCTTTTTATTATGTGTACTTTCTCTATTTGAATTCACATTAAAAAATAAAAATTTACAACATATGTTAGCTTTATTTACAACAATGTACCCCGTAAAATCTCACAAATGAAATCTGAAAAGGATAAAATGTACGCAGATTTTATCACTATCTAAAAAAGATAGAGACGTTGTTTCCAAAATACCCTCGCTCAAGTGTAGCAATATGTTAGCTTTATTTCTCGACTCAAGATGACTCGCTTGTTCAGTACTGCTACCTGTTATAGAAGGATGTCTCCCCCTCGGGACTATCAGTTGCTTCGATTGATGCGCTAGCGATTGACACATAGGGGAATGGTTGCCCGGTTTTGGTATCCTGCACCTCGCGTTCATGATATCTACATTCAACTGTGCCCCCAAGACACGGTCGAAGCACGCCTGTCCAGTGTGCTTCTTTCATGACATGTTATAGTCCTGGGTGTCTTCCAGTGATCTTCTGGCCTTAGAAAAAGTCGTGTCCGCCCCGGATCCATCTGCAACGTCCTCCTTTGATTGACACCGAAGATGAAATAAAGAGTCCCTATATCCTTTCGGTTAGTGCAGAACTGCCATCCGACTAGATTTGTCGAAATTGATGCTTACGACGTTCAAAACGCTTGTTGAGTTAAATTTGGGAGTCAAAATAGGTCAAATTAATAAATAAGTCATGATTCAACTTGTTGAAAATTTGTTTAAGTCAAAATAGGATTTTACTTTGTAGGATTTTTCAATCAAAGTTCATTTAATTATATATACAATTTTTATTTTTATTTTTGTAAAATCATTATATATCTAATAATACCACATAATTGGAGACTCAATATCTACTAAAGTAGTTGACCAATGACTTGAAAATGCCATACAAGTACAAGAATGTACTTTATTTTTTTAATAAAATATTTTTTTCTTATAAAATTTGGCAATTTTATTAATATGAAGAATTTATTTATTTTATGTGATTATGAAATTTTTTGTGATGGCACTGTCACCTTCTTTAATTTCCATGACAGCATGACAAATTATAATTGAAACTTGGTTAAATATTGGGACCATTAATTTATTTTTTAAATTGACCTAAGAGGAAAAGGACTAGTACTTTCTTAATAATCAAATATAAAATATGAACAAACTTTTGGTCCTTCTATTATTAATAAACTATGATTTTGATCATGATGTATGATTCCACATATTTAACTTTTAAATTGATTAAATCTGCCTCTCTCTATATATATATATTAGAAGTAAATTACCTTTAATGGTGAAAAATGGCTAATGCTACAATATTTTTTATTATTATTCTCAAATAAGGAATCAAGATTTATTTATAAGATTAAATTAGTAAATTAATTGTTTCTTTCTGTGGACTTTCTAAGTCTCAAAATTCAATAAGTTGGTAAAAGAGTTTAATTTTGTATTAATGAATGAAAAAGAAAAGCAATGAATCTTAACAGCACGTGTCATTTTCATTTTGCTCATTCAACAAAAAAAAAATCATTTTCATTCACTATTCCAATTTAATTTCATCAAATAAATATAAGTTGAAAAACTACGTGTTCATATATGCATGGAGCAAAATAAATTAATTAGACGTAAGACATTGTCTAAAAGAAAATTTCCAACACAACTCTTTTATGACAATATTGAGAATTGTAATGGAATGAATAAGATCGTTCATTTTTATCATGATTAGAGGTCTCGGTTTATGGAAAAAAAAAATTGGTACGAAACAATTTCTTCCGATATCATGCGTCTTCAGATTAATCGAGATTTCAATATGAATATTGACACGGGATGGGAAAAAAATCCTACCTTTCTGGACGAGAAAATCTAAGCAGCGACAGAGCTAGAACTTTCAACAGTTTCCAGCACATCTTTTTAACCTAACTTCATTAACTCTTTTATGACACTATCGAGAATCTTAATGGAATAAATTATGAATAAGATCATTCATCTTTAATCTTTCTGGATGAGAAAATCCAAGCAACGACAGAGGTAGAACTTTCAACAGTTTCCAACACATGCTTCTAACCTAACTTCATTAACTCGGTCTTTTATGACAATATCAAGAGTTGTAATGGAATGAATAAGATCGTTTATTTTTAATCATGATCAAACGTCTCAGGTTAGGAAAAAAAAGTCTGGTATGTAACGCTTTCTTCCTATATCATGCGAATTCAGATTAATCGAGATTATTTCAATATGGATATCCACATGGAGTGTTTTTTTTTTTTTTTTTTACCTTTCTGGACGAGAAAATCTAAGCAACGAGAGAGGTAGAACTTTCAACAGTTTCCAACACATGCTTTTAACCTAACTTCATTAACTCGCTCTTTTACGACAATATCGAGAATTGTAATGTAATGGAATGAATAAGATCGTTTATTTTTAATCATGTTCATATGTCTCATGTTAAGGAAAAAAAAGTTCGGTACGTAATGCTTCCTTCCTATATCATGAAAATTCAGATTAATCGAGATTTCAATATGAATATCGACACGGGCAGGAAAAAAAATAAAATTCTACTTTTTAAAACGAAATTATCTAATTAAGCAGCACGACAGAGGTAGAACTTTTAACGGTAAGATACAATTGAACTTTTTTCTGTATTATATACACGATATAATTTTTTGGCGAACTGAAATTATATTATCCTCGTTGTGATCCAATTTCACCTGCCATTTAACAAACTCTTTTGTCTCAAGTGCTTATATTGTCAAAAGATCTTGAAAAATATGATCTTTCTACCTAACCTAACAAAATATAAAATAAATAAAGTAACTAAATCTAATAAGCTAAGAAAATTAATATCCAAAGTCACTCATTGCTTTTATTTCCCTTGTGCATATGCATGCAAAGGTGTTCATATTATTAATTAATTATAATTGTCCCTACATTAAAACCAATACTCTTTGATTTGGAGGACAATAATCTTGACAAGTATAAATATTTATTTTCTTAAACAAGTAATTGTATTCGAGTTAATTTACGCACATATTACTTGTTGCTATTTAGTATTTACCAATATATATTATCAATGAAATTATTGTTTTTTACCAGTATAAATATATCGAGTAACTTTGTCAATTAAAGATTAGGCATGCACAATATTAAAGACGTGGACATTGTATATAGAATCTAACAATTTTAGCGTAAATTTTGTATTTATGTTAATTTATTTAATATGTTAATTCAAATATTTATTCCGAACTCAATAAGTCAATCTAAAAGAATTGTAATTCATAATTTATAAACAAAAACATTCTATTTCCGCCTCTCGGTAGAGTAGCAGATGGAGCTCCTCCACCCTTAATCATAGGTCGAGGGTTCGACCCTGGGCATGGAGAAAACTCTGTTGGGAGTGCTACCCCCCGAATGGGGCCCTACCCAGCGTGAATCTGAATTAGTCGGACTCCAATGCGGGTACCAAACACCGGATGAGAAACAAAAAAAAAGTATGTGTATGACAAAATGTTCAATAGTTTTGGACGAAACCCTGTATTTGATCAAAGTACTATTTAATATGTATAAGTTATTAATTTATAACTCGAATAACACGACAACAAAATTAGTTTCAAGATGCAAAGCAAATGAAGTAGCAAATAATAATATATTTGGAAAATAAGAGAATGCACGACTACTAAATAATGCTACTAATAAGGAGAAGAGAAACAGTCACTACCTACTAACTTTTCACCGTAATTCTCGTCCTTCAAATATTTCTATTTAGGGGTATGTGCGTAATAAGATATTTTTTTTTATGTCATCTCGAGTCTAATCACCTTGTCTCAGTTTTTTTTTCGACGTATCTATATACCGCTTTTCTCACCCTATTTCACAACTTCTTATTGAATCGTATTGCATCTCGTCTTCACATGTCCAACAATCTCGGTCTCGCTTTCATCATCTCGTACGCTCTCGTTTTTCATGTATAACTCCGTTATCAATCGTATCTCTCTTGATATGCTCACACATCCATTTGAGCATGTCCGTCCCTACTACCTTTAACTTCTAAACGTTGGCGTGCTTAACTGTCCATGAGAGCATTCATTCCAATCACCCGCTCTGATTCAATGTGAGACGTCAACATCAATCGTTGTGTCTCTTTAAATTATCGACTCTGAGATGCTTGAAACTTTATCTCTTTAGTTTGACTTGTGCATCAATCCTCATATGTAAAATCATTGAACTTGCAGTTTATGTACTTTTTCTCCAAGCTGTCTGTCTATATCATTAACTCCACCGTGTATTTTATCCATAAATATTATGTCATTTACGAATAACTACACCACGACACTCTTCTTGAATATGTCGTATAATTCGTTCACGATCAAGAAGTGTTTTGAGTCATCTCTCACTATTCTAACCCACGTTTTGGTTCCATCGTACATATCTTTAATTAACCTAATATACGTCACGTGTAAGTCTCTCTTACCGTCCCTATACAACTCCAACAATCTCTTCACAAAATGAATTGTATATGTAGTTCAATATCTTTGGGGGTCGTTTGGTGTGAGGTATAAGGGATAAATAGTTTTGCGATAAAATGAAGCATTATTTTATCCATGTTTGGTTGGAGGTATTAGTTAGTACCGAGATTATTTATCCCAGCATTTACACCATAGTGATGGGATAAGTTATCCCATATACACGGTGGGATAACTAAATCCGAATAATTCTAGAATAACTAATCCTGAGACTAATTATCCCGAAATAAATCTTTCTGAACCAAACGACCCCTTAGGAAGCTTGGCAATATATTAGCTAAGGCCCAATAAAACTCAATTCAGTTTTCTGGCCCATTAACTAAATGACAGGAATAAGCAGCCCAATAAACTAGTCTTTATTACTATGGGCCCAAGATATGAAGATAGCCCAGCCCATCAGCATGGGCTAAGCCCATTT
Source organism: Capsicum annuum (assembly GCF_002878395.1). Taxonomy (NCBI): domain Eukaryota; kingdom Viridiplantae; phylum Streptophyta; class Magnoliopsida; order Solanales; family Solanaceae; genus Capsicum; species Capsicum annuum. The sequence goes on from NC_061117.1 coordinate 1,611,475, forward strand.
ATTTATGACAAACAACATAAATTCCGAAAGTTTGAAACTTAATTACAGAAATTTCGACATTTTGCATAATTACTAAAAATAATATTTTTGGACATGTCGAGATTTATAATTAGCTCCAAATATATCCAACGAAGATATACTTTTTCCTTGTAAAAATACATAATTAGCTCCTGATATATTTCTTTCTATTTCGAGTCTGTCGAGATACATAATACATCTAACGAAGATACATTTTTTTCCTTGTAAAGATACATAATTATCTCCCGATATATTTTTCGATTCTGGATTTGTCGAGATACATAATTAGCTCCCCGATACATCCAACGAAGATACATAATTAATTGAGATTTTTGTAATTACTTTATACGGTCGGAATTTGTGTAAATATGATAAGTTAAAAGTTTATGTTTATGTTATTTTTCCTTTTATTTATTTTTCGTTCATTCAACGTCTGAAATTCTATCTTATGCGATCATATGAACTTTTCGCTCTTTCGAAATTCTCCCATAGAGGGAGAAACACCTCTTATCAAAAGTTTTTTTATTCTCGAATCTAAAGTCGAAGGTTTTGATTAAGGATGAAAGATTTCGAACATATTTTATGTCGCAATTCTCTTGTTTAAATAAAAAAATTAAATATAGTTCTTATGGATTTATTCGTTTAGAATTTTAATTCCTTGGTACATAATTTGATGAAATTTTATTTCTTAAAAGGTGAAAAATATATTATAAACATTACTATTCAACTTGTTAATTCCTCAATTAACCTCCATAATTTTGTGTATGTTTTATTGCATTACAAGTTCTTAAGTTGCTTTCAAAAATACTAATTATTTTTTTCAACTTTATGAATATTAAAATACTTTCTCTTTGGATCACAATATCCAATCTTAGTGGAAACTTAGTCAAGATCCAAACGAGTTTTTACTTGAATTTTTTTTTTTCGTTAAATTTTCTTTTTACCCAAAAAAATTAAAGTTCAGCAATTACGATAAAGTTTTGGAGTGGAAATAGTTTCTTTTTTCTTATCCCAAATATATTTGGAAACTAAGTATTTTTCTCATTCCTTGTGGATTAAGTAAACCTAATTGTAATCTTTGTAGGATTAGATATAGCTTATAAATAAAACAAGTTAGTAGACGTACCTCCAAAAATTTAAAAAGGCATTATCGTACAAAAAAGAGATCTATAATTAAGCAAACAAGATCAATAACAACAATTACAGTGATGTTCTCTCGTGATTATAATTCGACGTTGTTCTTGAATGAAGAAAATTTGTTGTCCAAACAACATAATTGGGTAGACGCGGACGCAGAATTCTTGAGAAATCGGATGACATTCTTGAGATCTGAGCGTGAGACCACATATACGGGAAATTATTATTATATTCATAGGCAGAATTTTTTGCGTAGTTACAAGCTGAGTAATAATGGTAGTGCAGTTGAGAAAATCAAAAAGTTGCTCGATTTCAAAAAGAAGAAGACGAGTGCTTTAGTGAAAAATGACGAATTCTGCACTAGGAGAAACTCAGTTTCCAAGTTGCTAAACGACTTGTGCCCTAAGAGATCGACTCGGTTTCTGAGTTGATAAACGACTTGTGTCCCAAAAGAAATTCAGCTTCCGAGTTGTTCAACGACTCGTGCCCTAGGAGAATCACACTTTTGGAGTTGTTTTCTCTTGATGTCCAAGATTGAATAAAAGGTGAGTGAGTATTTGATTAGAAATATAGCGAGAATATCTACAATTTGTAATTTATTCAAATTTCAACAAGTAATATATAGTACTCATTTAGCAAAAAAATAATAATTATATAGTATTCATGTTTAAGTAATTGTATTTTCTGTGAGACTTGATTAAAATTCCCCAAAAGTTCGTTATTTTTCGTCCATTGTTAACCATATAGTATGATATATGAAACTCTATAAGACGTGTTTGAAAAACACCTTATAAGTGAATCAGAATGTACGTAACTGTATCGTTTGACATTTTGTCTAGCCAAACAGACCCTTAACATTTTACCTTGATTTGCGTCTCCGCACCTTCTTATTTAAGGTCATGTCCTCGGCAAGCTGTAACTGCTCTATGTCACGTCTAATCACCTCCCCCAATATTTCTTCGGTCTACGTTTACCCTGCCTGAAATCATCCGTAGCCAACCTCTCACACCTTCGGAGTGGGGCATTCACGCACCTTATCGATCGATCCCATGCCCGAATCCAGAGGCGGAACCAAAATTTCAACTCAGGGGGTTCAATATTTGAATAAAACCTAACCGAAGGGGGTTCAACACCTAGTACAGATATATAAAAAATAATTTTAATCATGTATAAATGGTATATTTTTTCGTCGAAACCCTTGCCAAAAGGCTGGCTCCACCCTGGCCCGAACTACCTCAACCTCACTTTCCGCATCTTGTCTTCCACCAAAATCTCACTTTCACCTTATCTCAGATAATCTCATTTCTAACGCTATTACTCCTAGTAAATCCACTCCATCGCAAGATCTTCATCTCCGCCGCATCCATTTTATTCGATATAATGATACAAATTAATCAAATACATAGGTAATGAGATCATCATTAATAAAAAAATATACATATTTTTTTTTGTCTTTACGTCTTTTTCTGATAATTTATAATATTAATACTTATTGTTTATTGTTACCTAAATAAAGTCAGCAAAGCATGATCACCAAAGATACCATAAAATATTCAAAAATGTATAATTAAATCCTTTAAGTTTCAAATTAACTATTTTATAATAAATATAGATAACATCATAAAGAAATAAATAATCAGCAACACCAAAGATTATTTATTTCATTTGTTTTGGAAATAATTATCATTAAATTTTTTTTACTTTATGAGAAATAATAAATGGTTAATTATAAAACTTAATGGATTCCAAATTTGAGTTGATATGAGTTTTTAACAACACTACTAGTACTTTTTTTTTACACAAATTCAAAATTAGTTAGATTTTAATATAATTATTGGACAACAGATGAAAAATCAACGAAATACAAAATTAGAAAATAATATTAATATTTGATTGAATAAGTGATGACTCTTGTTGTTCTTCAATAGCTCAGCGATAGAGCGGTCCGCTGTTAATTGATTGATTACAAATTCGAATATAATAGTAACACAGTTAGCATTTCTCTAATAATCAAGGAAAATGGCTTCGTTTTCATCCTGAACTATACACGAAATTGCTGAGACACACTCGAACTTTAGGAGGGTCTTATTACGCCCTTGGACTAATTAAAACCGTATTTTTGATAATCGTAGTGCCTACGTGGCACATAAGTAGCACATCAGTGAATCAACACACTGAAGGTCCACGTAGGCACTAAGGTTTCCAAAAATACGGTTTTAATTCGTCCAGGGGGTAATAGGACCCTCCTAAAGTTCGGGTGTGTCTCAACAATTTTGTGTATAGTTCAGGGTGGAAACAGAGCATTTTCTCCATAATCAAATAGCTCAATTTTCAAGATCTGATTTTTAACGACTCCTATATCCATCTCTTTCGCGCTTCGCCCTGTGGCGGAGCTACCTTTGCTCCAGGGGTCATCCGAACCCTCTTCGACGAAAAATTATATTGTTTTTACACTATCTTTACCTGATTAAAAATATTTTTTTATGTATATATAGTAGATGTTGAACTCCCTTCGACCTGGGGCGGCTCTACGTATTAAAAAAATAGGCAATCGCCTTAGGCCTCCAAATTTTGGGGGGCCTCATTTTTTTTTCACAATAATAAATTATAGGCTTTTTATAAGAAAAATTACTAAGCACCATTCGTGGAAAAAATAAACTTCTTATATAAAAGTAAAGAATTATTAAAAATTCGATGTATTTAAACTTTAAAGTATTATATCTCAAGAAAGATTAAATGCATTAGTTATATTAACGAAAAAAATTATTAGAAGAAATCGACTATAAAAAAATATCAACAACTTTGCATCTCAAAATATCTAAAATATAGACTTTATAAGAAAATATAGTTCAATTTTTACCTTAGGCCATCGAAGTGATTGAGTCGCCCCTGCCTTCGACTAATTCATTTATTTATTTCTGAATTCTCTGAATGAATATTTTTACTCCGCCACTAACTTTAACTGGATCACGTTTAACCTAGACATTGACATTTATATTGGACTTTGGAAAACATTATTTTCATTATGCATGAATGATCCAAACATATATATATATAAAAGTCTTTTTAGTAAAGATAATAAAATGAGGGGGGAAAAAGCAAAAATCTCATTACATTAAATCGGTCATTACATAAAATTATGAAAAATTTGTTTATTAAATAAGAATAGGTTTAATGTGACATGAGTGCATTGTTTTATTGTCCTTGCTAGTTTTATAGTTTCTTGTTCCTTGATTTATGTAAATAGTAAATTTATTTATGAAAGATATCTTGTAGGATTATTCGATGTTCATATAAATTTACCTCAACGTCACAATATATATATATATATATGTGTGTGCATGAATAAGTCTTTTTAGTAAAGATAATAAAATGAGAAAAAAAAAAAAGTAAAAATACGATCACATTAAATCAGTCATTACATAAAATTATGAAATATTTGTTTATTAAATAACAATAGGTTTAATATTGCATGAATGCTTTATCTTATTGTCCTTATTAACTAGTTTTGTAGTTTCTTGTTCCTTGAGTTATGTTAATATCCATTAATTTGTGTAGTTCGATTGTAGTATTATTTTATTATAGCAACGTCTGCTATTATCTATTGTTTTTGTTACCATCTATATATTCTCTCTTGTATTCCAGTTACGTTTTTTTAAAACTGTTTTTGTCTTGAGTCGGGATCGAAAACAACCTCTGTAACTCACCTCTAAGGTAGAGGTAGGATCTGCGACACTCTTTCTTCCCCACAGGGGCGGAGCCACCTTATGATTAGGGGGTTCACCCGAGCCTCCTTCGACGAAAAATTATGTTATTTATAAATGGTTAAAATTATTTTTTTATGTATATACAATTGATGTTGAACCCCCTTCGACAAGTTTGTGTATCTATTTTTTCGATTTTGAACCCCTTAATAAAAATTTTGACTCCGCCACTGCCTCTCCATATCCCACTTCGTGAGGCTATACTAGGTATGTTGCTGTAGATTTAACGATGCGAACATTGATGGAGCTATACGAATACAATATTATATAATCACCAACTGTAAATCCCATATTTCTCCTCTGGAGAAAAAAAAAATATAGTATATGATTTTGTTCTCCGATGCAGAAGTGAGTATCAACAACCGATATTGACGTGATTTCTATCTTCCTGTACTGATTCGGAGCAGGGTGAGCTTACTGTCGTCCGAGGCTGATCCTTTTCTATCTACTCTGGTTTAATCTTTTGTACTTGAGATTGCTTGTGTATATTGGGTATATTTGGGATTTTGTCTAGTACTCTGGATATATTTTAGTAGTGGCTCTAGTACCGACCTTACCAGGTCTTGGGAGGGATTCTTTTGTGTATTTGGTAATTTTCCTTCCCTCGTTTTAGTATATGAGATACGGTTACTTTCTATTTGTTACTTTTTATTACTATTGCGATCATTATACGCGATCTTTTCTGATTTCTACCTATTAGCCCGTTATGTATTATTTCGAGTTATGACTTGACTTGTCTAATAGGGGATAAGGTAGGCGTCATCACGATTTGAGAAATCGGATCGTGACAAATTGATATAAAAAAATATAGTATATGATTTTGACAAAAAGAAAAAGACAAAATAACTAACAAAATATTGAGTGACATTATTAATCCAAACAAAACAATGATGAAGCACTTACCTTTGTTGCAGGCATGTCTTTTTTTTTTTTTTTTTTTTTTTAAGGTCAGCACAAATAGTTAGCTGTCTTTTTGTTTTAATTTTTTTTTTATCAGATCGTTGGATATTTGTATTGAGACATTAATTAATTCGTACTTACCTTATATAAGATTAACGTAAAGACTATTTAAAGAACTTGCATTTGCATTTTGATGTAAGTCTTTTCTTTCATACTAAAAATTCAAATTCTAAACATTTGATTAATATCTGACTATAATCATTGTTCGTACTTCTATTAATATCTTTATGATTTTATATCTGAACTATCAGGTGTTTGTATTTTTTTATCTGAATTATCACCAATAATTTATCAAACGTACCTCGAAACTGACTAGATCAAGTATACGATCACCAAAAAGGCTCGTGACAACTTAATTTGGATATAAAATTTCATTCACATGACAATTAACTCACTAATTTTGAGTGCGCGTTTTGATAAATACTTAGCTATAATTTAGGTTCTTTCACATTAAAAATTAGAATTAGAGACCTCTGATTAATATATGACTATTATCATTATTAGTATATGAGGTAAACGTTTTTTTACGAATTTTATATCAGAACTATTAGGTGTTTGCATTTTCTATCTGAATTATTACCAAGCATATCTCGAAACTGATGAGATCAAACGTACAATCACCATCAAACGTACAATCACCAAAAGGCTCGTGACAGCTTAATTTGCATATAAAATTTCATTCACACGACAATTAACTCACTAATTTCGAGTGCATGTTTTGCTAAATAATTAATTATAGTTTAGATAGGAAATACGTATACGTTCAACTATAAAGCTCTAAAATATAATATTTTAAATATATTTTTAATAATTAATTATTCACGCATAATATTATTTGATATCATGTATTAATCGAGGTGTGTTTAGATAAATAACAAAATAAAATAAAATGTTTGACCATTTTATCTATTTTTACTACACCACCAACTAAATAATATTATTTGATATCATGTATTAATCGAGGTGTGTTTAGATAAATAACAAAATAAAATAAAATGTTTGACCATTTTATCTATTTTTACTACACCACCAACTAAATAGTCAATGATATGAGTAAACTATATACCTACATTTAAGCACATTGGGTGTTAAACAATTTTTTTATTTATCCAAAAAAAAAAAAAAGGAATTAATTTAAATTTAATTTTTAAAAAAGAGAGATTCTTGGCAGATCATTGTCCTTCTTGGTATTTGTGCAATAAATAAAATTTTTTAAAAAATATTATTGAGAACCTCATTTGGGAACTTGAGGCTCTCAACTTTCCCAAATTGGTTTTTGTTGCAAAATTTCTTGGAAATTTTGAGAGTCTTGGGAAAATTTTGACTTGGGTATTTGTTAATTTTGATTTTTATTTCCTTGAAAATTAAAAAAAAAAAGATTTTTTTGATGAATTTGGGATTTCTTTGAGGTTCTTGATCATCCCATTTTTTTATTTTTTTTTGAATTTTGTGAATTTGGGGTTCTTTTTTTGGTTCTTGAGGATAAAACAAATGTGTTTTTGGTGAACCCCATTAAGGAATTTGAGGTTCTTGATCACCCCATTTGGTTGTTTTTTGGGTATATTTTGTGAATTTGGGGTTTTCTTGGTGGAAAGTTTCTATCTTGGTAAATTTTCCTGGAAAATATTTGAGATTTTGGAGATATCTTGTTAATTTTTCTGGGAAAATTTGGTGGGGTGCATTCAAGAATCTTGAAATAGTTGGATAATTTGGTGAAAAGTGATCAAAGATTTGATTTTTATGGTGTTTTGACCAGCTCAGGTATATTTCATTTTTACCTTATAGTTGACAATGTCCTTTTCTCCTTTATTAGTATTTAGATATTTGTCACTATCAAGATTGTACATCTCATATATTTGTATATATAAAAAAAAATTGTATATTGTGAGGGGTGATTATCTTTGGATTTGTTTATAATCAGTTTGAGATTCTTCATTATTGACTTGTAATTATGTGTTTAGGAAGGTTTAGTTGTGGAATGATTTTTATTAGTTTGTTAGAAGAAGGATAGTTTAAGGATCATTTTGTTCCTTATATTCTGCTAAACATCATGCCAGAACGATATCCGAAAACTATGAGGTTCTTGAGCCTTGTGGGGAATTCATTTGGATGCTCTGCGTCAGGCGAACGGTTAGTTTCTGCTGCTAGAGATGGGGATATCCAGGAAGCTAAGGCTTTACTGGATTATAATCCGCGTTTAGTGAGGTATTCGACTTTTGGTGTTCGAAATTCACCGCTCCATTACTCTGCCGCGCAAGGACATCACGAGGTATAATCGGAGTTTGTTGTTTAGCTCGGCACTTTTAGTGGATTTTGTATGCAAATCAGTCATTTGAGTCTTGCTTATCCTATCAGATTGTTACTCTCTTGCTCGAGTCTGGAGTTGACATCAACCTCAGAAACTACAGGGGGCAGGTAGGTTTTTTTCTCCTTACCGTTTTTGGCTTTACTTTTATCTCGCTCGAGTACAATTCTATAACTTACACGTAGTATTTGTTTTCTTATGATTAACAGACTGCTTTGATGCAAGCATGTCAGTATGGTCACTGGGAGGTCGTTCAGACTCTCATTCTTTTCAGAGCCAATGTATGACAGTTTATAATTGCGTTATGTTCATTCTTTTATATAGATGTATTAAAACTGCGTTCTCCTTGTGAAATTTCAACATTACCGGTTGATCATAAACTTACAGTTGTATTGTTTTTTAGTTTCATAGGGCTGATTATCTCAACGGAGGTACAGCACTTCATTTAGCTGCTCTGAATGGACATTCTCGATGTATACGGCTTATCCTTGCTGATTATATTCCTAGCATCCCAAATTTCTGTAATGTCATGAGAAAGAGATCACGAAACGAAGACTCTATCCAAGAATTTGATGACTTGTAAATCTCTTTTTCAAGCTTTTGCATTTGATATTAGGCCATCTCATGCTTCTATCGAACTGTATTAACGTGAGGTTCTTTGTGCTTTCTCTAGTGCCCTGCATGAGGTGATCAATAAACCTGCCGATGGTGGCATCACCGCCCTTCATATGGCAGCACTGAATGGTCACGTTGATAGTCTGCAGCTACTCTTGGACTTGGGGGCTTCAGTCACCAAGGTTACTGTGGAAGACGGGACTACAATCGATTTGATAGGTGATACAACTTTCCAAGTTTTGACTAGTGACTCTTATATCATGTTGATCTCTGGAACGCCTTATTTCCTTGTGTGTTTTCGGATCGAATGATTGTTTCTGATGTGTTTCCGTGGTTCTTTAAAAGTATTCCTTAAATGTCACACATTTACTGATCACGCTACAGATTTCAGTCTCCATTTTGGAAGATCTGAAATAATTATAACTTGTAGTGGCAGCGTCAATTCTCTGATGAAGAACGAAATATTGGAATATTCCGGTGTGCTTTGAGATAAAATAAGACGCAGAATTAGAAACAAGAAACAACTATGTGCAATCCCAACAAGTGGGGTCGGCTCTATGAATTTCTCACTGACTATGTTTATCCATTTAAAGCAGTATTAGAGAAAGCAATCATTAATTCATTACAGTCTTTTACCGGAAGGGTAAATCATGTTTCCATTTTCAAAAGCATACGCAAACTCTGTCAACCTGATAAAATATAATATCCACAACTTTGTAAATAATTCGTGGAGTTTCTGGGATGTCAAAAAGGAAGTTGCACGGAGGTTCATGTCCTGAGTTTTCATGATGTGCACTAATTACCTTTTTGACATTTCTTTGCAAGTTTTGTGCTTTTCGTTTGGCACTTTAGATAGTGTAAACTATGAGTAATGTACTTTGTACTTAAGGAAGATAATGTCTATTATATTTGAGAGGGAGAGAGAGAGAGACAGAGATCGCGCTCATCAGATTCACGTGTTACTCAATATCTTTCAAAACAATGTATTAAAAGATGTAGATATGAGATAACCTGAATCTATTGTACACAAGGGTGTGACGTGGTGGTCGATGAAGTGGGTGCTAACCTTGGAGATTAGGGTTCAAATCATAACAGAGTCAAAAAACACTAGTCGTTTCTTCTCATCTGCCTACTTGGTGGGCGGAGTTACCCGGTGTACGTATGTGTGTGTGTGTGTGTGTGTGTATTAACAATGATTACTCTTTACGGCCACTTCATAATAGTTGTCATGCTAATCTTGAGCTCAAGCTACCGTATGTGATGCAAAAGAGCAAACATTAGAAAAAAAATGCAATTATCTATGATTTTCCCGGGACACGGACTGAAGAACAGGTTTTGCTATTTTTGTTGTTAACTAATCCATCATACTCCGTCCATCCCATTTTATGTGTCGCCTTTTGACCAGGCACGAAATTTAAGAAATAAGTAATGACTTTGTGAAGTTTACAAAATTGCCCCTCTTAAAGTAGCTTTAATATTTACTTTTTAGTTGCTTTTTCTTATTAAGTGAGACCTAGTAAGGATAAAATGGGGATGATGCCATTAAATAGTTACCAAATAAGGAAAGATAACATTCTTTTTGGGACGGACCAAAAAGGAAATGATGAAACAAAAAATGGGACGGAGGGAGTAATTTTTACACGAATCCTACTTTTGTAAGAAGAGGAAGATAACAAATAGGAACTGAGACCTCCTGAAACTCTGTTTTTGGTGGTAGATTAGGTTTCGGTTCCTCTTCTGTTAAGCAACAGTTCGAAACATCCTTGATATGTGGCGCCTACAATATAGAGGCGTGATGCGATGAATCAACAACAAAACAGCAACATAACTAGTGTAATCCCACAAGTGGAGTCTGGGGAGGGTAGGTTCACACCTTACCTGAGGATGAATGATCGTTGGGCTTAGTGGGATGCATTGACGGTTTCAATTTTGTGATTCCGCCAGCAGGTACCTACCTTTGTAGGATAGAGTTTTCGATAGACCCTCGGCGCAAAAGAGTTGATATCATCTTCTTTGCTCCCCCTCTCTGAAAGGTAAAATTTTTACCTTGCAGGTGCAGGAAGTACTCCACTTCATTATGCTGCATGTGGCGGGAATGCTCAGTGTTGTCAGGTATGTTCCTCTTCTTTTTGCTTCTCTTTTTGGTTCTGCTGGTACAGTTCGCGTTAGTTCTGAAGTTGTCGTTTTGTATCCCAATTTTCAGCTTTTAATTGCCAGAGGTGCCAGTCTCAGTGCAGAAAATGTGAATGGGTATGACATCTTTAAGTGATCTAACATCTTAGGAATGTACCCAAATGCAAACTCTGTTTACTCATACACTAAGTTGCTCCGACTCTTCAAAAATGTCTACGTATGCGTGTTGGATCCTCCAAAAATAGTATATTTTTGAAGGATCCGACATGGGCGCGGCAATATTTTTAGAGTCTGAGCAACTTAGCTTATACATACTTCCTCTCCATGTTGATTTTAATGGACTATTCTGCATTCTGGACTCTTTAGTCGCATTTGTTGCATGTTCCTGTATGAAGAATCATTATTTACGATCACGAGTGATAGAGTGCATGCTTACTCACTTGCTTTTCTCGTTTGGAGAAGTGCAGAAGTTTGTCTACGTTTCTCAAGCATATTATGTTCAGTTTATGGCCGTGATGTGGAGGATTTTTACGGAATGGATTCCTTCGCGTTCTTTTCATGCACGAAGTGGATACTCAGTTATTATGATGAATCTCCAGATGCTAATAGATAATAAATTACTTTTCTTCCTTAACTGAAGGACACTAATTATGACGTATGTCAACTTTGGCGAGTCCATTACTGTCTTGCTACTATGGACTTGTCATTAAGCAATTAATAAAGTCCTATTGCATTTTATATCTTTTTGAACTTTGAGGATTTGGTTATCGTTTTCATACTATGTAGTTCTGCAGAAAATAGAATTTGGAAAGACTAGTGAGATCATGTACCAGTCTTTCAATTTATTTTTTTCAACGTAGTTCTCGTATAGCAATCTGCTAGTAGTTCTATCATGCCACCTTAGATAAATCTTCTAACTTGCATATTTTCTTTTACATGTTTTAAGGTGGACCCCGTTGATGGTTGCTCGATCATGGCATAGAGATGGGCTGGAGGATATTTTAAGTGCTCTTCCAGAAAAGCAACCACGTCCTCTTCCTTCATCATTCTTATGCCTCCCTCTTATGAGTATAGTGAAGATTGCTCGGTAAGTCGGGCTAAGTAATATTGATTGGACTCGGCGATGCTCATTCGTCAATTTCACATTATAATGACTCATTTCATCTTATTTTCCATTCTCCGTTATTTTCTTTGTCTGTCAATTTACGATTCAATGCTATTGCTGCAGTGCTACCACCCGCCTTGCGTACAAGGGAATTAGATGCTATCGTTTTTTTTTAATTTTATGTATCTCATTATGTTTAAGGAAGAAGCTGTCTTTGTGAAACATGTTTTAACAACATAAGTGCGATGATGTTGCTCTTTGGGCTGTTGTCCGCCACTTTACCTCAAATTCTACTCTAAATTTTTCACTGGATGTTGTTTTAATTGACCAAGGAGTAGAGCCTTTGGTGAACTCCTGCATTGTCTTATGGGTTTTCACGCGCTGGTGATGGTAAGGAAGTAGATTCTTGAAAATTGACTCATTGGCGATTGGTAATCTGAAGACTATTTTCAAAGGGAAATATGTTGTCAACAGACTATCGGTGTCCAGAAGATTTGTTGTGTATGCCTACGTTTTTAAAATTCTTTTGGGTTTTGTCGGTCGGAAACAACCTTTCTACTTCATCTGTGATAGTGGTATGGACTACGTACACTTTACCCTCCCCAGACCCCACAACTTTGTGGGAATACATTGGTATGATGATGTTGTTTTGTTGTTTGGGTTTTGTTGGGGTGTGGTGCGAGGTAGAATAAAGAAGACAAATCAAATTGTTTTGACAGATTTACCACAAACCTATGTTGCTCGGACTTTCCAAAAATGTTGCCACACCTATGTCAAATCCTCAAAAGATGAACTATTTTTTGGATGATCTGACGTGCAACCATCGACAGATTTATGGTATGCACATCTTCGGCTTTATGGAAGTATTTAGGACATGTTGACCCCCATAAGTTTCTAAATCCAAACGTGCTCCAAGCCGTATACATCTGAATGGCTCTTTATTACGACGCATTTCCAAAATTTGGCACGGATAACATTAATAATTGAGTCGATTTATTTGATATACTTGCCTCGTACCAGCATCTGATCTTCTTTATAAGATGGTGAAAAATCATTATTTCCAGTTTTCTATTTTCTTATTACTTTTAATTGAATATCGTTCTCTTTCGGTATTCCGTTTGTAAGTTACATACTGATAAGGCTCGGGGATGAGAATTCTGAAAATAAGTTATCATTTCTGCAGAGAATGCGGATGGAGAACGATTGATTCACACTCGTCGTGTTTAGATCCTTGTGTCGTTTGTCTGGAAAGGAAGTGTACTGTTGCTGCAGAAGGTGCGTCTTTCTGAAACTGCTTGATAATACGTAGAAGCTTAACGTGAAATAGTTGATAATTTGTTTGAATCAAATCTGTTACAAATATAGTACTTTTTTGTTTTATTCTTTTACTTCCAATTGACGCGTAAATGAAATTAAACTACTCACCAGTTGTGGCCATGTAACTCCGAGAATTAAAGCTATGAAATGATGCTCTCTCATTCAACAGTACTTTCCTTCGCTGGATAGAGTGTTCCTTCACGTTGCGTTGGAACTCCGGAAGTTCTTGAAATTTCAGCATCGTGATATATAATATGCTCAACGCTGGAGGTTCTTTTTTCTGATGCCATTTTCATATACTTAAATCCTAAGTTGCTCGGACTCTCCAAAAATGTTGCCGCACACATGTCGGATCCTTCAAAATACACTATTTTTGGAGGATCCGACATGCACCCGAAGACATTTTTGAAGAGTCCGAGCAACTTAGTTTAAATCTGCAATCTACATGTGAACTGCTTGATATCATCGGAATGATTGATTGCGTTAACTGTTCCTCTTGATCTTTTTCGTGCTATCTAGATTTATCGTTTTTTTAAGATTTGTCCATTAGTTTATCTTCTCGTATATTTCAGAATGGAAGCTTATATGATGATATAGCTTTTTTTTCATTTTTAGCGTTTTACCCTAAGTTGTGCGGATTCTTCACTTTCGATGCCGCACCCGTGTCGGATTCTTTAAAAATACACTATTTTTGGCGAATTCGACACGCATCCGTTGACGAGTCCGAGCAACATAGGTTGATGCAGTACCTAATGCTTGCCATGTTCTGCAGGTTGTTTTCACGAGTTCTGCACGCGCTGTGCGTTGTACCTATGTTCCACCAGTAGCACATCAACCGTAGCCCACGGCCCGCCAGGCTCGATTCCTTGCCCTTTATGCCGACACGGCATTGTTTCATTCATTAAGCTGGCGCACACGACCCCAATCATCAAAGAAGCAGGAAGAACGAGTCTATCGTTGCCTTTTTGTTCCTGTACAGCCGACGGACAAGAACCAACTACGTTAGAAACGCCTTTCTGCAAGCCGGACTTATATTGCACCCGGCTCTCCCCTCTCGGTTCTTCCTTCCGCTCGTTAAGCTGCCAAAAGCTCCCGGCATTGAAATTCAGCCCAGGTCTTTGTATGGGAACGCCAGACACGAGTCCATCTTTAGTTCCAAGAACCGGTGAACGAGAACATCTAACTCGATGTTCACGATCGACCTTTAGGCGATCAACGTCAAACGTCGAAGCTAGAAGATGGTTGTGTTCCTTCAGCCAATCTGTAGAAACTGGAAGCAGTTGCTGAAGGGTGCATGGAGCTATTTGTTCACATCTTTTTTTTTTTTTTTTTTAAATAAAATTATTTTTTGGTTCTTATTTATTCAAAAAATCTTTTGTTTATATACCTCTTTGAGTATTGTCCACTAAAATGTAATTGAAATATTTCATCTCTATGAAGTTTGGCATGTAAATAATATGTTATATAAGTGAAATGCAAAAGAATTTGGTCTGGTATTTATTGTTGTTCTCTATTTTATGCCTCTTTGTCTGACTATTTTTTTTAGTCTAAGTTGCTCCGACTTTTCAAAAATGTTGTCGTACTCGTATGGGATCCTCTGAAATGTACTACTTTTGAAGGAATTGACCTGCATCCATGACATTTTTGAAAAGTCCAAGCAACTTAGTTTTTAGTTTCTTCGCTTCCGTTATTTCTTTTTTGATATGCTTGATATGCTTTTTCTCAAGCTAAAGATATGTTGGAAACAACCTCTGCCTCTCAAGGCGCTATTTCTTTTTCGATATGCTTTTTCTCGAGCCGAAGGTATGTCGGAAACAATCTCTACCTCTCGTGGCGTTATTTCTTTTTCGATCTGCTCGATATGTTTTTTCTCGAGCTGAAGGTATGTCAAAAGCAACCTCTACCTCTCAAGGCGTTATTTCTTTTTCGATTTGCTTGATATGTTTTTTCTCGAGCAGAAGGTATGTCGGAAACAGCCTCTACGTCTCATGACGTTATTTCTTTTTCGATTTGCTTGGTTTATTTTTTCTCGAGCAGAAGGTATATCGGAAACAACATCTACCTCTCAAGGCGCGTTATTTCTTTTTCGATCTATTTGATATGTTTTCCTCGAGCAGAAGGTATATCGGAAACAACCTCTACCTCTCATGGCATTATTTCTTTTTCGATCTGCTTGATATGTTTTTTCTTGAGTGGAAGGTATATCGGGAACAACCTCTGCCTCTCAAGGCGTTATTTTTTTTTCGATCTGCTCGATATGTTTTTTCTCGAGTTGAAGGTATATCGGAAATAACCTCTGCCTTTCAAGGCGTCATTTCTTTTTTGATCTGCTTGATATGCATTTTCTTGAGCCGAAGGTATATTGGAAACAACCCGTACCTCTCAATGTAAGAGGTCAGGTCTACATATGCTTTATCTTCCCTAGATGGCTAGACCCCACTTGTTGAATTACAATGATATTTTTGAGTTCCAATCGATTCATTTTTATTGAGATTTTGTTGTACTTAACAACAACAACAATAAATTCAGTGAAATTCCATAGGAGCAGTTTGTAGATTCAAGGTAGAGTGTATGCAAAATTACCCCTATCTTGTCGAGGTACAGAGATCGTTTCCGCAAGATCTTCGACTCAAATATCGCATACTAGAGCGGTAAGATTTGTCGCGATTAACAATGTCCTTTTTAGATAAGGGTGTTTTCATGACGATGTGCAAATGTCGGTATCTAGAATTCACTGGCTCGATTAATGAAATTTGCGCAAATAATGAAAAATTTACTCTTGTTCAATTGTTCACAAGTTTTATGAGATCATGACGCGACTTTGATACTATCTTTGTTAGATCGTTCACTAGTTTCTCTCGAGTGTTCACGAGTTTTGTCACGTGGGCCGTAACTTTTTGTTACTCTTATCGTCTTTCTAATCTTGTTAATTATTTACATAACTTCTGTTGGATCGATAAATCTTGCCTTGTTCAGGAGTTCTAATTGACAACGTTCTACTATTTCGTTAAGTTTCATGTCGGATACGTAATTTTGACTGTATTATTAAATTGTTCACAAATCTTATCTTGATTTACAGGTTTTGTCACGTGGGGCGTAACTTTTTGCTACTCTTATCGTCTTACTATTCTTGTTAATTATCCACGTAACTTCTGTTGGATCGACAAATCTTGCCTTGTTCACGAGTTTTAATTGACAACTCTAACTATGGTACTATATTCGTTCTACTATTTCGTTAAGTTTCATATTGAATATGTAATTTTGATTGTATTATTAAATTGTTCACAAATCTTATTTTGATTCACAAGTTTTGTCACGTGGGGCGTAATTTGTTACTCTATCGTTTTTCTAATTTTGTTAATTATTCACGTAACTTCCGTTGGATCGATAAATCCTGTCTTGTTCACGAGTTTTAATTGACAACTATAACTATGGTACTATATTCGTTCTACTATTTTGTTAAGTTTCATGTCGGATACATAATTTTGAGAGTATTATTAAATTGTTCACAAATCTTATCTTGATTCACGAGTACCAAAAGCAGCCAACACAAAGAGAGTCATGTGTTGCTTAACTTTTTGTTAATCTTATCGTCTTTCTAATATTGTTAATTATTCACGTAACTTCTGTTGGATCGATAAATCCTACCTTGTTCACGAGTTTATATTGACAACTATAACTATGGAACTATATTCGTTTTACTATTTCGTTAAATTATTCATAAATCATATCAAATGGACAATTTTAATTGTATTATTAAATTGTTCACAAATTTTATCGAACAGAAAATGACAGACAACAGACTGTCATTGACTATAAGTTCACAAGAAAAATAACTTAGAATTAGGACAAAATTCAAATAGTAAAATTACAATGAAAAATACAGTGAAAATTTCTAGGTTTTACTTTGTGAATAGAAAAAAATAATCATTTCACTGTATTTTTGAACATTAGTAAAAAGTGAAAACTTGTTGGAAATTCATGAAAGATATTATCGATGAATCAAATTTCGATGAATTTCTGACAACGCATTTATTGAAATTCTTGTTTTTTAATAGTTTTTTAATTAGAAATTTCAAGTATGAATTTCTGTCGTTTAAGGTTCGTCTATTTTCTTAGTAAATCGATCGATATGTATTTTTATAGAAAAAGAGAAATTAGTATAATTGAATTAGCATATAAGAAATAGATTTAACTTTACTCTTAAAATCTAATTTAAGTTTTTTTTTCGATAATAATACAAAAACAAACACTTAAACTTAATCTTCCTATTTAATTTTTTTTTATTTATGTATTATGCTTTTTTTTTTCTTTCATTATAATATTGACCACAAATTTCAAGCTGGCCTACTCAATTAATACTTTTTAAAATTAAACAGTTTAACATAGTGTTTCAAGGTACAAAAATGAAGTACTTTAGTCCTATTTTACACAAAGTACAAGTAATAAAAATGAAACATGTGAATTGATTCGATATTTAATAAATGCAAAAAGGACTAAAATAAATAAATAAATAAATTGTACTGTCTTTAATTGGCAGAAATTGCTATCTCTAGATTTGACAACCTCACTATTTCACAAATTTTAAATGAAAATAAATTTCATATCATATATTACTAGATAAAATTATTGTCATAAGTTTAAACCGTAGAAATAGACTTTTATGATCCAACCTTTTCCCGAACCTCACACATATCAAAAGTTTTAGTACATCAAGCTACTTTTTTACCATTAGAAAAAATTGCAAATGAAAAAGGTATGAGTATAGGGAATAAATATAGGTTTACAAATTTAAGCTAAAATATACAATTTTGAACAAATATTCTATAATATATTTAAATTTAATAAGTTTTCTTGAAATTGAGACTGCATGTCAATTTTCCTACAAGTAGTTTCAAGTGCATTTTTCTTTTGGTTCATATAATTAGGGGTGTGCAAAAGTCAAATCAATTGATAAATCAATCAGATAAAAATATTATTGATTTATTATTATTGAGTTATTAAGTTAATGGGTTTATAAAAAAAATTATTGGGTAAACCGATAACCCAATAAGAATATATATATCTTAATTTCTCTTTAATTCTATAAATTAACAAAACTGTTATTTCAATTATACAAACTTTTAGATTCTCCTAACAACATTTAGTTCAAGCTTGAAGATTCTTGTAATTAAAACACATCATGTAGAATTTTTAGTTACAACTAGGGTTTAATTTTTTTTCATGTTAGTTACTATTATATCTATTTAATAAGTATTTTTTTATCAGTTAAACGGAAAGTCAAATCAATAAAGACTAAAAACCGATAAATCGAAAATCAATAAAAATATCTTATTAATTTGATATTGGTTTAACATATTTAAAGATCAAAAATCAATAAATCAAACCAATAATATATAAAATCAAATCGATTGAATGATGCACACATATAATCATTGCTATCTTTTTTAATTTTTTTTTTTTAAATATAATTCTCGAATTCAAAATTGAAAACAAAGAGAATCAGTCAAACATTACATCAATCACAATATTTATACACATTAAATACAATAATACCACATTATATCCAAACTATAAATTAAAAAAAAAAATACTAACAAAATAATGAAGAACAACTAGCTTTGTCTTCTCTCATATAATATTTTTCTGCACGAAACTCGTAATATTTTTTTTCTTCATCGATCATTATTAGAAATAACGAACGACTTCCAAACTCAAGCTCAGAAGGAATAGCTAAAGAAAGAAAAGATGGGAGATTTGAACTATATAAAAAAAATAAAAAAGAAAAAAACTCGAGCAAGAACTCGAGAAAAGCCTTGCAAGGTCAAGAAAAAAAGCAAAGCAAAAAAAATACGAAAACAAAAAAAACAAGAAACACAAGCTCAGCGAGGATAGCACCGACAAAGACCTACAACCGTTCAATTCTCAGAAAGTCATCTTCATTGTTACTCATCAACGAACATGAATACTTGTCTCGTTCAAAATAAAAAGAAAATGGATATATATTTACTAGTAATATGATAAAAATAGAATACATGATTTTTTTCTTATATATTAAGAGATAATATATAAATATTTTTTGAAATTATAGTATGATGTGATGAAGTGATAGAAGGTGAATAAGATTGATGGATTTGTGAATAGATGGATTGTTGTTTATATAGAGGAGAAAAAAACATAAAAGTACAGGTGACATTTTATTTTATTATTTTATTTTTTTAATCAAATAAGTAGACTGATCAGAAATAAATGAAATTCTGATAATCCCTTCTTTATATATATATATATATATACCCTCTAATATAGACTCGGTCATGCATGCAAGTTGTAACTAGGACTCATATAATAATATAAAATTTATAAAATAAGTATTTATTTTTGGATTTAAATTAAATGCTGACATATATAGTAAAACAAATAATAATTATATTATCAATACAAGTTATCATGTGATAGCAATTAAAATACAATTAACTTGCCGTATACGTAGTAAGTTGTATTGATGATCAAAGTGTAGTTAAAATTTAAAGTTTATAGATTTTGAATTATTACAACACTTAGGGATCGTTTGGTAGAGTGTATAAGAATAATATAAAATATTGTGTATTATTAATATTTGCATTAGTAATACTTGTATTAGTTATGCTTGTATTATTTCTTATACATTGTTTGGTTTAATGTATAAGAAATAATATATCTTATATAATTTCTATAAAAAAAAGTGTTTGTTTACAAAAATACCCTTCTTTAACTTTATACACTTTTTTTTCAACAAAGTTTTTTGTCATCTCAAATATAATTAATATTGTTGAACTAGTATATAGAGATTTTGGATTAATTACCCTCGTCTTTGCACATGAAATGTTACGCCGACAGATTAACAAAGTCGAAAAAAATAAAATACAAGATATAAAATTAACGAATAATCTCAAGAATTTATTTTAATCTTTTTAAAGACCCTCGAAGCAAAGAAAAAATATGTTGCGGTTATTTAAATCAACTATCCATTGTTGTAAATTAAAACGGTGGGAAAAAAATTGTGAAATGTTTTGATGTTGAAAATTAAAATGGCGGGAAAAAAATTGTGAAATATTTTGAGGTTAAAAATTAAAATGGCGGGAAAAAAATTATGAATATTTTGAGAGGGAAATTGAGGGATATTAAGGTCATTTTATAAGCTAATACATGTGTTAAAAGTCTTTGTATTACTAATACATAGGAAATAGAGTGTATTGCTAATACACACTTTAATACAAAATAAAGTGTATAACTAATACTTGCATTAGTTATACATAAAGAAAAAAACGTACCAAACAAGGTGTTAATAATACACATTAACTAATGCATGCATTATATTTTTTAATATACTCTACCAAACGACCCCTTATTATAATCATCGTAGTTAATAAGTCACATTAAACTACATGCATATTTGATAAAAAAAAATATTATTACAAATAAAGGACTTTTTTTTTTAATATTTCACTATAACAACTATACTTTTTTTTTTTTTTTGAGAAATCGATTGACTTCTCAAGTTATGTTACATCGTTATATATTTTTTATAACGATACAAGAATAAATCATAAACAATGAAACAGAAAAATAAAACGTTGACGGAAGAGAACTCACGGAGTGATGGAGTCGCAACCTGAAATGGAGTCAGGATATTTACTAAGAGGATTCATAAGTGAACATACGAATTAACCGAAGAAGGTTCCATATATAATGTTTATATATAAAAAATAATTTTAATCATGCATATATAATATAATTTTTCACTGATCCGAACCCCCTCGGCAAAGGGTAGCCCCGACCCTGAGTGTGGCAAACTGTCGATAAACAAAACCATTACATTATTATTATTTTTTTCCGGCAATTACTTTGAAATTTAAGAAGGCGACTTTGTTTTCATTACTTACACGTGTATCATTCGGAGTCTAACACGTATATATTAGGAATTTTATTATAATTGCAAAAAGATGTCGAGACAATCAACATTATAAAAAAAATATTATATATAATAATATTTTATTTTTACTAATAACAAAAAAAACTTTGTTATTTGATATAATGGATGGGATAAGTAAAATATATTATGAGTTGGGATATTATATTTTATGGAATTATTTTATCTCATTTTTTATATGATATAGTAACTCCACTAGCTTAGAATAAATGATAAAACAAATAGTCATGAATAATACTTCAAATCAAATATAAAATAAAGTTAATCTCAAATTTTATTGAGATAACATATAGAACATAAATTTACATTCCAAATTTTTATAGGTTTTTGATCCACGTGAGCTATTATTATTATTATTATTATTATTATTATTATTATTATTATTATTTAAAGTAAATATAGAGAAAAGAATTAATGATGTAAGAAAGTAATGTAAGAAGTGACAAAACAAGGCAGCTATAGCCATTAGGTGTGAAGCTAGAAGCTTGTCTACGGGTTCGACTGAATCTAATATTTTTTTTTAGATAATTTATCATATTAAAAAATTTACTTAATAATAATATATTTAGCTTAATTTTATAATATAGAGTTTCAAAAGAACGACATATACACATTTTTATTTCTATTATAAGAAAATAGCTAGAGAAGTTGTTTTTTAATAGACGCTCATCTCTAAGTTTGCATATATTTAAATATATGACTCCCTATGTTTCAAATTATTACCATAATTTTCAAAAAATAATTTTCTCAAATTATTTATTTTTTAAAATTATAGTTAAAATTAGATTTTTTTATTCTTTGTATTAATTGTTGTTGAAAATTACAAACACATTAATAGAGTAAACATATTTAACTAAGAGATATTATATCTTAATACGTAAATGAGGGTAAAATAATTTTAAAAAATCCTCCTAATTAAAAAATAATATATAAAAAACTATAAACAATTTAAGACGAAAAAAGTATATTCAATTATAACTTAATTATTATTATTTAAAATTTATAAAATTAAAATTCTAGCTCCGCGCTTTAAATAGCTATCTATCACTTGCAAGTGCAGTAACTATTTCTGTCAGCACATATCTTTTACCTTCTAACTTACGTTAAATATGTTAATAGAGAAAAAAGCAGAGAGAATTAGAAGGAATTCAGTAAAAAAAAAAAAAAGATAAATTCAATTACCAATGCCATGCATGGGGACTCGAATTTACCTGTTAATTACTGGTAAAAAAAAAAAAAGGCTGAGAAGCTTGGTATAATAACATGGCTAAATTGTTCGTAACGGGATGGTTGAGTGGTTGAAAGGTGGATCCTGCACGTAGGAGAATTGCGATCGAATCTAATTGTTTGCAACAAATTTGTTTAAAGCTGGAAATTAACTGCAAATAAAAATAAAATAAACAAAAAGAATGATTTTATTTAAATAAATCTTATGAATACAATTCTGTTATTCTCTCGATTCTCTCTCCTAAGCTTTTCCGTGATTCGAGGGCCTTTCGTAGCGTAATTCTCGACCTTTCGGATGATTTGAGCCTCCTAGAAATGAGTTTGGATCTCCAGGAATATCAGACAACACTTCGACTTGCTTGTCGAGTTGATTTCGGGCAGAACTACGTAAGTCAATTCTTTGAAAAGCTGTGAATGAGCTTTCTCCAATGTTTGGAGAATGACCCCAGAAAATTATGTGATCCTCCTAGTTGTAGGGGGTAGGCAGTCCAAAAGTAAATAACCTCTTCTGCCTTATTCTGATTGGTCCATTTAATTTTCAAATTTATCACAAGTGTTATGTGATAAATTGCTTGTGATTGGCTAAAAATATGTCATTTGGGACACTTGACGATGTTTCATTGGCTCTTGAACTTGACTTGGATTGCCACATCATTTGAGTATGTGGTCTTGCCTTATTGGTCTTTAATTTGACTGGGATGCCACATCACTTGACACGTGACATAAGTTTGGGCCTCAAGGTGAGATGGACCTTGAAGTCCTTGGTGAAGAATAAAATGGGCTTATTATTTTTATAACCCAAAATGATTTTAGACCCAATAAAATATGGGCAAAACCCAAATTTTATATGAATTTGACCCAATAAATTTTACGTGTCTACACTAATATCTATCTGTCATTCTTTCATGAGCTCGTCTCATGAAACTGCGTTACTGTGATTTGCATTTATGTATGATTTACAAGCTATTGTATAAAGAATAGATTACCATAAAATGCTCGATCGAAGGACAGAGATCACCTAATATTTTTTATAATTCCCATTAAATCTATCTCAAAGGACCATTTGTATTATTTTCTCCAAAAAAAAAAAAAAAATTGACCAACAACAATAATATACTCGTGGGTCGTTTAGTATACTGGATGGGATAATTAGTAAGGATATTTTATGGGATTATTTTATCACTCCCTTCTCATGGAATGGTATTATAATCCCATCATTTTATTATAAATAGTTGGATAAAATAGTCTCGAAATTAAATAATATTTTATACTAAATATGGGATAAAGTTAATTCCAAACTTTATTCCAATATTATTTTTTTAATCCCTTCTATCAAACGATTCCTCAGTGTATTACCACACAGTGAAATTTGGAAATGATAGAATATATTCAGTCCGCACAATTACCTCATTAGTAAAAGAGAGAGTTTGCTTCCGACAGACCCTCGGCCAGAGGCGGAGCCAGCCCTTTGGCGGGGAATTCATTCAAACCCCCTTCGACGCAAAAATATATCATTTATACATGATTAAAATAATTTTGTGTCCATCTATAATAGGTGTTGAATCCCCTTCGACTAGATTTTTTTCAAATATTGAATCCTTCTGAGTTGAAATTCTGACTCTGCCTCTGCCGTCGGCTCAATAAAAATCAAACTAATTTATGAGAGGATCCATGATGGGATTTATGAATAAGGGGCAGTTTGGTGTGGGGTATAAGTAATCCTAGGATAAAATAAAAGATCACTTTATCCCTCATTTGGTTGGAAGGATTAATCCATGGTGGGATAACTTATCCTACCATTTTTCTCATAGTGATGGAATAACTTATCCCATATACATGGTGAATAAGTTATTTCAGATAATTCCGGGATAACAATTTCCCAACTAAACGAACCCTAATAGTACTATAGGTTATAGCAGTAGTATCTCAAAATAGTAAAAGTAAGTACTAATTAATTAATTACAACTGTTTACTATCTTTTATACGCAAACTCCCTCTGAATTGTCTTAAAAAGAAAAATTCACTCTGCATGCATGCATGTCTTTTTCTTATTTATATATATGTGTATATTCCAAGTAGTAATATTTTTTAATTTGCCAAATGCAAGCAGTGAAGTGATATATGAAAGACTTCTCATAAATATTATTCTGAAGTTTGCTTGTAGTGTTGGTCATGTTTTGTACTACTTTTCATAAGTGATAGAGTGAGAATTTTAACAAAAAAGATTTAAAAATAAATATACAAATAAATTAAAGGGGTTCAACATCTACTATATACGAACAAACATGTGTTGTGATCAAATTAAAATATTTGATTTATCGAATAAAACAACTTCTGTATCTTCACGAAATGAGGTATAATTAAGGTCTGTGTGCATTTTACCTTTTTCAGGTAGATCTCATACGGAGGGGATCGGAGCGTTCAAGTAACTGATAAAGTTGTTGTCATGTGATTAAAACGTCATGGATTGACCAGAGGCGGAGCCAGGATTTTTAAGAAGGGGGGTGAGAATTTGAAGAAAAACTAATCGAAGAGCGTTCACTCTGCATGCATGCATGGCTTTTTCATATATATATATATATATATATATATATATATTCCAAGTAATATTTCCAATTTGCCAAATGTATGCAATGAAGTGATATGTGAAGACTTATCATAAATATGATTCTGCACCTTTTGTTTTTGAATAAAAATGAAGTTTGCTTGCAGTGTTAGTCATGTTTTGGACTACTTATCACATGTGTTGTGATCAAATTAAAATATTAGGTTTATCGGAAACAACTTCTATATGTTCACGAAATGAATATAATTAAGGTCTGCGTATATTTTATCTTTTTCAGATTAATCTCATATGGAGGGGATCGAAGCCTTCGAGCAACTGATAAAGTTGTTGTCCTGTGAATAGAAGGTCATGGGTTCAAGCCGCGAAACAACATCTGGTAGAATACAGTAGACACTTATGGTCCGGTCCTTTTCTGAACCTTGCGTATAATCAATGGCGGATTCAGAATTTGAGGATCATGGGTACTCGGGAGATTCAAACAGTAATATTAACACCCAAACCTTTAGGGCTCCGTCTGAAAATCAAAGTACCCACTTTTCTTCTTGGTTTCATAGGTGTTTTTTTTTTCATCTTATACTAATTTTTTTATATTTTTTTTTTATATAATTATATCTATTATGTGTCAGATTTAATGGGTGCTGAAGCACCATATTTCTAAACCTAGGTCCTGAATTTTATTGCGCTGCGCTGCCCTTTTATACATGTGAGATTCGACAAACTGGAAATTGAAATCTTACATTTTAGTAAAATTTCATATTTGAATTCAAAATTTTGAATTAGAATTGAAGTTTTGGTGAAATGTCATAACCAAATGGTGATTTTAAATTTAAATTTCAAATTACATGATAAAACTAGGGGTGGATCCAACAAGGCCGATGGGTTCATTCGAACTTCTTTCTGCATAAAATTATATTATTTATACTTGATTTAAATTATTTGTTATGTATATATAATACATTTTAAACTCCTTCAACTTCTTCATATATGTTTATTCCGTCATATTTTAAAGTACGCTTTAGTGAAAATTCTGACTCCACTATTGAATCAAACTCATAATAAATGAAAAAATATTAAAGAAACATTTAATTTTTGTGTAGTCATTTTCATTAGACCTTTGACTAGCTAGTAAAACAGTAAATTTTATTCTCAATCTAGAAGTATATATATAAGTACTAGGTAATAAATAACAATAGTCGTTATACCTACTTATCAATATATATTAGTGTAATCTCATAAATTGATGATATTCTGACATTCGTTAAACTCGATGCGAAATAGAATTATCTAAAAAACGTATAAAAAATTGATATGAAATGGAAAAAAGCACCCCATGAAATCAAAATAGTTGGGTCCTTGATTTCCAGGCGAAACCTCAAAGATTTAGGTGTTAATATGTGTATTTGAACCTCCGAAGTACCCACAACGTTTAAATCTTGAATCCGCCATCGATATGGAAAGTGTATCGGAATTTTACTTTTACCTCGTGGAGGTAGATGAGGTGCTTATGAAAGATCCAGCAAATCAAAGTAGTTATGAAAAAAAAAAATGCCAGTGAAGAAAGCGTGTCAATTAATAATAAGAAAAGTAGTATAAAGAATTGAAAAAAAAAAAAAAAACATAGTAACAACAACAAAATAATACAGTAACTGAAACACAAGAAATTACATGTATAAGGCTAATATATGACGACAGAGACGTGCTTTCCCACTCCAACTAACCAAGCCTAATCCCGACGAAAAGAAAGAGAAGCACAACTACCTATACTAATCTTCTATCCTAATCTGCAACGTAACCTCCACACCTTCCTTAAGGTCATCTCCTCGGTAAGATGAATTATGGCTAATTTAGAGGCGGAGTCAGGATTTCAACTCAGGGAGTTCGATATTTGAAGAAAACCTAGTCGAAGTGGGTCAACAACTACTACAAATACATAAAAATAATTTTAATTATATATAAATGGTATATTTTTCCGTCGAAGAGGGGTCGGATGAACCCATGCCAAAGGGCTTGGTCCGCCCCTGCTAATCACCTTTCTTCCGTATTTCTTTTGTCTACTTCTATCTTTACCCACTATATCCAACCTCCCATACCTCATCGTTAGGATATTTGTGCATCTTTTTTTACGTGTCCAAATCATCTTAATCTCACCGCCCTCTTCTTGTCGGCCACCGAGGAGGCCATTTCCATCTTCTCTCAGATATCCTCATTTCTAATCTTAATTATCGCTCCTAATATGTCCACGCATCCATCGTAATTTTGTTATCTAAATTAAATTTCAGAGTTCTTAACTGACCAGTGATCAATATTTTGCTCTCATATATACAATAAAGTCGATCTAACCATCACTATTAAC
>NC_061117.1:1641943-1670923 GCF_002878395.1 Capsicum annuum
ACTATGTATTTTGTATGTTTTTTGAATATGTGTATGTGATATACATAGTTGTCTTTTAAAAAATAAAGTTAGAGATAGAAGAGTAAAAAAATGAAAAAAAAATATAAAAAGAAAAACAAAAAAATAGAAGTGAAAAAGAAAAAAAAAAGGAAGAAAGAGAAATAGAAGTGTAAACTAAAAGAAAATAAAGAAACAAAATAAAATAGAAAAAAGAAGAAGAAAACAAAAATAGAAAAAGAAAAAAAAAGATATGAGAAAGGAAAATAGAAAGAAAACAAAAAAGGAAAAAAAAAGAGAAATAGAAGAGAGAAAATAAAGTGAAAAGAAAAAAATAAAAAAATAAAAAAAATAAAAAAAACTAACAAGAAAAAAAGGTAGAGATATAAGAGAGTGAAAGACAGTAATGGTGTTTTATTTTGAAATTTTGAAGATCATGGAGATAATTATTTTCAAATATGAAAAAAGAAAAAAAAAAAGAAAAAAAAGAAAAAAAAAAAAAAATGGAAATAAAAAAAGAAAACAAAAGAAAAATTGGAAATAAAAAAATAAAAATAAAATAAAATAAAAAAATAGATGAAAAAAAGGGGTAAAAGATATGACTATATTTTGGGAAGGTGAAATAGTGGAGTGAAAATAGAAAAATATAAAGTAGTGAGAGTAAAACATGCACTTGCCTAGTTAATGACTAAAATAATGCTACTCTTGCTATAAACTGTAATTTTACAAAAGTATTGCTATTTATTGTAATTATAGTTTTAAGTATGCTACTGTCTGTAATTTTTCCTTTGATGAAAGCTTGTTTTGGGCTATTGGGCCGATTTTCAATCAACCTTAATCTAATTGGGTCGGGTTTTGAAATGCTATAACATTACAAAAAGAAAGGAAAGAAAGCCCAACCAATCTAACATTGTGAAGATTAAAGAAAAGTTGTTTAATGAGGTTCCCACAGCTGAAAATAGAGAAGTACTGCAAAGAACTCAAGCTGAATATAGAAGATATCTACACTTTGAAGAGATATTCTGACAACAAAAGTCAGGATATGATTGGTTTGAGAATGGTGACAGAAATATTAAGTACTTCCACAGTATTGTGAAAGAGAGGAGAAAAAGACTGCATTTGCAAAGGATCCAGAACAATGAGGAAAATTGGTTAGAGGATGAACGAGACATAGCAGCAGAAACAGTTAATGTTTATCACAATCAGTTCTCCCAAGAAAGAGATGCCACGCCTTTATCACTTCTTAGACATATTCAGAAATCCATCTGGGATGAAGATAATGCAGAGCTTTGTAGACAACCTAATTTAAATGAAGTTAAAAGGGTTGTTTTTGAATTAAATGGGGACAATGCTAGTGGTCCAGATGGTCTAATAGGAAGATTCTATCAAAGTTGCTAGGAGATTGTAGGGAATGATATACTCAGGATGGTACATGATTTCTTTAGGGGTAATACACTTCCTAAATCCATTACTCATACTAATTTGGTTCTACTACCTAAGAAAGACCAGGTACAAGCTTTTACATATTTGAGACCTATTAGTTTGAGCAACTTCATTAACAAGATAATCTCCAGGATTGTTCATGACAAGATAGAAATCCTTCTTCCCAGATTGATCTCTTGCAATCAATAAGGCTTTGTGAAGGGTAGAAGCATTATTGAGAATGTTCTATTGGCTCAAGAAATTGTCACTGATATTAGGAAGAGGGATAAACCTTCCAATGTTATCATGAAGTTGGATATGGCTAAAGCTATGATAGAGTATCTTGATTTTTTTTTTATGAAAGTTCTAAGGAAAATGGTTTTTTTCAGGAGTATTTGTTGATATTATTTAGAGGCTAATTTCAAATAACTGGTACTCTATCTTGGTTAATGGTCAATCTCATGATTTCTTTCATTCTACCAGGGGAGTGAAGTAAGGGGATCCTTTATCCCCTGTGTTATTCATTCTATCAGCAGAAGTTCTAAGCAAGGCCTTAAATTCCTTAGTTGAAGATACTCAATTTGTAGGGTATGGTTTACCCAAGTGGAGTGCTAACTTGAATCATCTTGCTTATGCAGATGACGCTATTATATTTGCTTCAACTAATAAGTATTCTTTGGAGAAAATTATGTCAATTTTGCAGAAATATGAGGTTCAATTAGGGCAGAAGGTTAACAAGAATAAGAGTTCTTATTACCTGCCTCAAAATGCAGCATCTAATATGAAACATTTGGTGGAAGAGTGCACGGGTTTTACAAGAGGTCACTTTCCTTTGATATACTTAGGGTGTCCCATAACCCATGCTAGAAAAAGAAAAGAACATTATGCTGATCTTATCAAAAGGGTTAAGACAAAGTTACAAGCCTGAAAAGGAAATCTGTTATCATATGGAGGCAAAGAGGTTTTGATCACAGGTGTTTTACAAAGTGTTCCTATACATGTACTTTCTGCCATAGTTCCCCCTAAGTGTGTTATCAAGGAATTGCACAAAATCGTTGCTAAATTCTTTTGGAGTAACAAGGTCATTGGCAGGAGCAAATATTGGGCTGCTTGGGATAAAGTTTGCTTGCCCAAACAGGAATGAGGGCTGGGTTTTAAATCTTTTTTTGATGTCTCACAAGTCATGTATGCTAAGCTATGGTGGAAATTTAGAACAGAGAACACTTTATGGGCTACATTTTTGTAGAACAAGTATTGTAAGAAACAATTACCTTCATTGGTTCAGTGGAGGGGAGGTTCTCAACAGTGGAAATATATGCTACATAATAGAAACTGCATTGAACAACACCTATGGTGGGAACCTAAGGGAGGTTCCGTAACTATTTGGTATGATAATTGGACAATGCTTGATCCACTTTATAATCATCAATCAGAGGTGGTTTCTTGTCATCCTTTGACAGAAATTGGAGTGTTTATGAATGAAGCAGGCTGGGACTATGAGGAAATGCAAAATCATATACCTGCCCACATTGTGGATCATGTTAGAAATCATATGGATCATGTCCGGCAATCTGAGATGGGGGATAAACCTTGGTGGACTAAGACAAGTTCTGGAAAATTTTCAATAAAGAATGCATGGGAAATCTTACGAAAAAAAGATGAAGTTTCAATTTTTTTAAGAAGATCTGGGTGAAAGGACTTCCTTTTAAAATTTCATTCTTTGGGTGAAGAGTATGGACTAACAGGGTCCCTGTTGCAGTAATTTTGGCTAACTGAAACCCTAATATCTCTCAATTTTGTACTTGTTGTTCAGTACCAGCCAGAGAGACCATGGAACATCTTTTTGTAAATGGTGAAATAGCTACCAATGTTTGGAATTATGTGTCAAATATAGCTGGTATCATTGGTCTTCGGATCTTCGGATTCAAGTAAAACAGACCATGAAAAAGTAGTAGGATGCACATGGAAATGCTAGACAAAAAGTGATCTTTCAAGCTATTCCTAATATTGTTTTATGGTTTATACGGAAGAGGAGAAACACTGTATTACATGGAGGAGTGTATTCTATAGGTAATGTATTGCATGATATTAACACTACTCTTCAGAAGTTTATCAAGCTGAAGTTTCAATATACTGAGATTCCTAGAACTTGGCCTTATATGGTAGCTCTGCTTGATAGTTATAGGCCAAGTTTTCAATGCAAATTTGTGAAATGGTTACCACCACCTGTTGGTTGGTGGAAATGTAACACAGATGGGGCCTCAAGAGGTAATCCAGGTGCTAGCTCTGCAGTTTTTTGTGTAAGAAATAGTGATGGTGATTTAGTGGGTGCAAAGGGTTTGAAGATTGTTGATTCAACTAATCTGGTGGCACAGGCTGTGGCTGTTAGAGAAGGTTTGCAGTATTGCTGGAAAATAATTTCCTTAATATTATCATGGAACTTGATTCTTTGGCTTTGATGCACATTATTAATGGAGTTTGAAAAGTCCCGTGGAGTGTGACAATGGAGGTTAAGTCCATTAAAAGGCTTATCGAAGTTATATCAGTAAGAGTACAACACTCTTTGAGGGAGGGAAATACTCTTGTTGACTATTTTGCTAACTTGGTTCTTGATTTTGCAGGTACAGTTGAATATAGGAAGTTCCAGAAAGTTCCAATTAAAGGAAAAAGATTATCAATCTTGATAAGCTAAGTTTACCAAACATGAGAATCGGACACTCTGTTACAAATTTCACATCTTAAATAGTCATACTTTCTTATACACTTTTATGATATGAATACTAATGCTGAGTTTAAAAGATCGGCTTATTAATGTACTTTGTGAAGTCCGAAGTATTTTCGGTTGGTTACTATACCATGCACTTGGTGAGAGCTTTGACGTGTTACATATGGTATGAAACCAAGACTCACAAGTCAATAGTAGGAGATGTTTTAATATTTCGTTTAGTATTTATACACTTATGTCACAGATCTTACTAATTCACTCTAGTTTTGACTCTCTTCACTTAACATGGTGGTATTAACCTATGTGGGTTCAATCCATTAAGGAAAAGAGTATAAAGACTAGGGTGTTAGTATAGATTTGCAGAGTTTTAGTCGTACCTCTAATTTCCACTTGAAGATTTCAGCTTGGTACTTTGACTAGCATGAGCAAATGAATCCTAATAGCTTGAAGCAGCTCAGTCCAACCTCAAAATTTTTAAAATTAGATATTTTTTTCCGAGGATTTAAATGTCAATGGTGGTAACAATCTTCTTTAGGGATTCAACCCGTTGAAATTTAGATCTGAGAAAAGGAATCTAATTTACCGTAACCACAATACTTGAAAGTCAATGGTGGTGACGTGGTTGAACAGGTTCGATGAACAACTCCGATTAATTTGATTGATTAATTTGGAATGCATAGGTGAAGAAGAAACACTTTGTAGCTGCTGGAATCCTTTTTCGCAGCTCCGATTCGTCTCCCCCATTAGTTTTGAGATTGGATGCGGTTCCTGTCAATGGAGTTTTCTCTTCGTGTCTGTCGAGTTTATCTGCAGACATTTCACTTTCCTAATTAATCAATTGATTAGGTACACTTAGTTTTTCTTTTTGCATTGTTTGGTTTCCTTTTTGGACTCTGGCACGTTGGTCCAACAGTGTACATTTTTATTTGATTAATAAAGTGGCCCATTGGGTCTTTAATTAAAAGAAAATAAAAAAAAAATCTAACCATTTGGTAAAAATGAGATATAAGAAGGCTAGAATATACGCAAATCTTGTAGGAGTAAGATTACTTATTATTTAATTCAATTTTCTTTATATCAAGTTCTCGTTTAGGAGTCGTTTTGGTTGGAAAATAAATTATCTCGATATTAGTTATCCCATCCTAAAAAACAAAACAAAAATAACACTATAATTTTGAAATAACTGATCCCATAACGAGTGATTCCAACCAAACACAAAATAATCTCAAAATAAACTATCCCTTAGCCTTTATCTCAAAATTATTGTTATTTTTCCTAAGTCGGGGGTCTATCGAAAACAACCTCTCAACTTCATCTAAGGTAGTGATATGGACTGCATGCACTTTACCCTCTCAAACCCCACTTTAAAAAAATACACTAGATATATTGTTGTTGTTGGTAGTAAGGGTGTGCATCGGGCGGTTCGATTCGATTTTATATATTATCGGTTATCGATTTTTAATTTAAATATGCTAAACCAATAACAAAACCAATAAGATATCTTTTATTGGTTTTCGATTTGTCGGTTTTTAGTCATTAACAGTTCGGTTTTCGGTTTAACCGATAAGAAAATATGCATAAAATAGAAATAGTAGCAACTAACAAGAAAAGAAACAAAATCATAGTTGCAGCAAAAATTCGTCATGATGTCTTTTATTTTACAAGAATCTTCACGCTTAAGGTAGGAGTAAAATGTAATTTGAAATATTCTTATTGGATTATCGGTGTACCCAATAACCCAATAAAAAAATCGAAACCAAACCAATAACCCAATAATTTTTTTTTATAAAATCATTAAAAAATCATTAACCCAATAACCCAACAATAATAAACCAATAACATTTTTATCGATTAGATTTATTGGTTGGTTCGATTTTTGCACACTCCTTAGCACTTATTCCTCCTACCAAACAACCACTAAAAATTTAAGGGGTTGTTTGGTAGGACGGATAATAGATAATTGATCTCCAGATTAATTTTCAGATGAGTTTATCCCATGTTTAATTAAAATAAAACTCATGGAAATACTTTATCGCGGAATTAGTTATTCCAAAATTATAATGATATTTTTATCCCTTTTTTTGCAATAGAATAGCTAATTCCGAAATAAATTGTTTCTTAACCAAACAACCCCTAAAAGAAAAGAAAAGTGTTACAATTGAGTATCTACTTGGAATCATCCAAATCAAAAGTAAGCTATAGAAAAAGCTTGGACCATAACAAACCAAACATACAAAAATCAAGAAATGGCAATTCTCTTCACACCATTTTCATATTCTTTGTTCCCTAAAAAATCCAATTATAATTGCAATAACAATAATAATAATAATAATAATACCCCAATTAGTTCCTTTGTTATTTGTTCATCTCAACAAATATCTTCACCATCAAGAATCTTGATTGATAAATCTTTGTTAAGTGTAGCTGAAGCTAAGTCTACAAATGAGTTGTGGGCTGCTTCTTGTCTTCGTGTTAGGACTTTTTATGGCTTTCACAATGAAACTGTCAACACCCAAGTGAGTTTCTTGATCCATTTTTGAATTCTGCTTACCTAAATTTGTTTACTTTTTGTTAATGTACTGTAAATAATTTGTGAATTTAGCTACACAATTTCTGATGGGGGGTAGTGTTAGGCCGAAGAAATATTGGAGGAAAGCAATTAGGCATGACGCAGAGCAGTTGCAGCTTACTGTGGACATGATCCTTGCAAGGAAAGTGTGGAAGACGCAGATTAGGATAGAGGGTTAGTAGGTAGTAGTGTGTTCGTAATAGTAGAGAAGAGTGTTTTATTTGTCGATATACCTGTAGTCCTAGTATATAGTAGGGAGGAGTGCTTAGTTTGTCGATATACCTGTAGTCGTAGTGTTATCCATGTGTTTTGTAGTCTCTTTTTCGTGGTGTTTTGGGGATGTTTGTAATTTTGGATAGATAATTTATAGCATTAAGAGGCTTGCTATGGATGGTTTCTGATGGGGTAGTGGTAGGCCGAAGAAATATTGGAGGGAAGTGATTAGGCATGACATGGAACAGTTACTGCTTATAGAGGGCATGACACTTAATAGGAAAATGTGGAGGATGCGGAGTAGGATAGAGGGTTAGTGTGTAGGAGTGCGTACTTACTAGTATGGAGGAGTGTTTTGTTTGTCGATATACCTGTTCATAGCGTTATGCATGTGTCTTGTAATTTGTTATTCGTGGTGTCTTGGGGATGTTTGTGATTTTGGATAGATAATTCGTAGCATTACGCTGTGGGAGGCTTGCTATGGATGCCGAAGAAATATTGGAGAGAAGTGATTAGGCATGACATGGAGCTGTTACAGCTTATACAGAGGACATGACCCTTGATAGGAAAGTGTGGAGGATGCGGAGTAGGATAGAAGAGTGGTGGTTAGGAGTGCGTCCTTACTAGTAGGGAGGAGTGCTTAGTTTGTCGATATACCTATAGTCGTAATGTATAGTAGGGAGGAGTGCTTTGTTTGTCGATATATCTGTAGTCATAGTGTATACTGTATAGTAAGGAAGAGTGCTTAGTTTGTCGATATACCTGTCGTCATAGTGTATAGTAGGGAAGAGTGTTTAGTGTATCAATATACCTGTAGTCATAGTGTATAGTAAGGCTGAGTGCTTAGTTTGTCGATATACCTGTAGTCATAGTGTTATGTATGTGTCTTGTAGTTTCTTATTCATGGTATTTTGGGAATGTTTGTAATTTCGGATAGATAATTCATAGCATTACGCTGTGAGAGGCTTGCTATGGATGCTTTTAGATGGGGTACTGTAGGCCGAAGAAATATTGGAGGGAAGTGATTAGGTATGGCATGGAGTAGTTGCAGTTTATAGAAGACATGATCCTTGATAGGAAAGCGTGGAGGATGTGGAGTAAGATAGAGGATTAGTAGTTAGGAGTGCGTCTTTACTAGTAAGGAGGGGTGTTTTGTTTGTCGATATACCTGTAGTCATAGTGTATAGTAGGGAGGAGTGCTTAGTTTGTCGATATACCTGGAGTTATAGTGTATAGTAGGGAGGAGTGCTTAGTTTATCGATATACCTGTAGTCATAATGTTATGTATGTGTCTTGTAATTTCTTATTCGTAGTGTTTTGGGGATGTTTGTGATTTTGGGACAGATAGTTCATAGCATTACGTTGTGAGTGTCTTGTTTCGTTTATTATCTAGTGATGTGTTACCCTATTTTGTTGTTTGTTTTTATGTTTTTCGCTTGTTATGTTATTGTTTGTCCTGAGCCGGGGGTCTATTGGAAATAATCTCTCTACTTTATCTGTGGTAGTGGTATGGACTGCAACACTTTACCCTCCCCAGACCTCCCTTAGTTGAAATATATTGGGTATGTTGTTGTTGTATTCAAGAATTGCAATTTCTAGTTCAATTTTATGGTAATTGAACAAGTTTTTAAAGTTAGTAGCTTTTTTGTTAGTATTTAGATTTACTTGTACATTATGTGAGCTTATGGTATTGTCTTTCCAAGAATATCCCTAAGGGGTTGTTTGGTGTGAAGTATAAGGTATAATAGTCGCGGGATAAAGTGTAGGATTATTTTATTGGAGGTATTAGTTAGTTCTGAGATTGTTTATCCCATCATTTATGCCATAATGATGGGATAAATTATCCTATATACATGGTGGGATATCTAATCTCGGTATAGCTAATCGTGGGATTAATTATACTCGGATAACTCTTTCCGAACCAAACGACGATAGAACTATATACTCCCTCCGTTTCATATTACCTGACATGTTGACCTGACGCACCCTTAAGAAAGCTTTGATTAGACGAAACTAACCTTATTAATAATGCTAAATTTGACTAGTACTCCCTCCGTTCGGTTTTACTTGTCACTTTTTGACATGACACGCCCGTAAAGAAAACAGGCATTGAAAAATGATTTGGGAAATGAGTAATTAATGCTAAGGGAACAAGGGGAGTACTCCCACTAGCTACGTTGCGCGGACTCTTCACTTTTGATGCCGCACCCGCATCGGATTCTCCAAAAATACACTACTTTTGGAGAATCTGACACGCACCCGTTGACATTTTTGGAGAGTCCGAGCAACATAGCCCACTAGTGCCTGTATCAGGTAATTTTATCTACCAAAGCTATATCTGTTCCGGTTAAAGAAAAATGTGATCTTTGTTTGACTAGCTGTCCTTCGTCGTGTTCGTGTTTTGCCGAAATTTGCTAATATTTCTCATCGTGTTAAAGTATATATTGATTGTTATGTCCTCCTTATCAAGTTCTATTAGGATCATACAAAGTACCTGACTGAACGTGAGTTTGAAGCGCTGACAGAACGTATCGCTGGGAAAAGGGTCGGCTTTGGAAAAGTTTCTTGCATCAACGCCACCCTTCCATTTTCCGAAGTCTCAAATGTTGCGAATGATTTGAGTACTTCTTGTAATGTAAGAATCTTTACGTTTTTGTTTCTTCTCTTCTCCGCGTTTTTACCTTCTTTAGGAAAATATCTTCGATTGTTTATGCAACTAGCGTATCTGCTATCTAGTCAACTAGTGTAGGAATGGATTTGGATTATGTCGACTGGTTTTTGCGATTTAATCTTTTTCAGTTTCCGTTACTTGTAGTTTTCTCATGATAATGTGGATTTAGTTGTTGTCGGGACCCTGGACGTTAACCAGTGCATCAGGCTTCCGGATGAAATCACAGGAATGAAACCAAAGGTATCGTTAGATACCCGCTCGTTTGTTTTGTTGTATTCAAACTTGCTGTGTTGTCTGCATTTGAGGTCCTTATTGCATGTATAAATATATAAACGTCTCTCTCGTTTTGTAAGTAATTATATCGTTATACTGCATCCGAACAGGGAATTGGAGCTGATTTTGCTAGGGGATACTTGAGTAACGTATGCGTTGCTGGAGAATTGCAAAGAAATGGCCTCGGTTACGCTCTCATTTCTAAGGCAAAGATGGTTGCGAAAGACATGGGTACGTACTTACTTTGCTTTAAATATCCCGTAGCCTTAGCATATTCGCGTGTGCGCGCATGCACTTTACGTTGTATATGTGTACTACAACTACAACAACTACGCGTCAGTCCCAAACAAGTTTTGGTCGGCTATATGAATCCTTGCTCTTCCATTCTAAGTTGCTCGAACTCTTCAAAAATGTTCCGCACTCGTGTTGGATCCTCAAAAAATGAACTGTTTTTGAGAGATCCGACATGCACGCGATGACATTTTTGAAGAGTCCGAGCAACATAGCTTCCATTTAAGCTCAACTCATGTCATCGTCACACCAAATAAAAAATTGGACTTGTGCATCTGTAGGTCGAATTTTAATAATAATATTATAAGTCCCCCTGAGAAGACTCGAACTTATTCCCAACTAGTCGATATCACCTATATGGATCTTTTTCCTCCGTTACGCCCTATCTCTAGCTAAATCTACATTGATTAGAAGAAATTGTAGGTCTTTCTCGACAACTTTAGGTCTACCTCATCAACTTAATACCCTCTGTCACCTAGTTTCACACCTACGAACTGGTGCTATCTGTAAGTCGAATGTGTACTACTTGCACCTTCCGACAAATGTAGTATGTATTATTCGAATTCATTATGAATTGACAAGTTTTACGTTAGCTGTCAACCTACTGCTACCTCCTTCTTTATCCAGACATTGGACCGGCAATATGAGCAATCTCACTCTCGCGGACTTACTTTATATATATATATATATATATATGTATGTATGTATCTGTATATACCAATTCTCGAGCTCTCTTGTATCTTCTTTCCTTTAGATCGACAGGAATCTAGTATGTTTTTCATCGAATTACAGTACTAAGTTATTGTTGTCGCGATTTCTTTTTACAGGAATAAGTGATTTATACGTCCATGTTGCCATCGACAATGAGCCAGCGAAAAAATAGAACTGGTGCGCCTGATGGTCGAATTTTTCCTCAATTACACCCTATCTTTAGCTAAGTCTGCATTGATTCAAAGAAACCGTAGGTCTTTCTAGA
Source organism: Capsicum annuum (assembly GCF_002878395.1). Classification (NCBI taxonomy): domain Eukaryota; kingdom Viridiplantae; phylum Streptophyta; class Magnoliopsida; order Solanales; family Solanaceae; genus Capsicum; species Capsicum annuum. Next base: position 1,653,081 of record NC_061117.1, read on the forward strand.
CAACTTCTTTCCACGTGATCTTAGGTCTACGTCATCCCAACTTAATACCCTCCTTCACCTAGTTTCACACCTACGAACTGGTGCCATCTGTAAGTCTGACTGTGTGTTACTTGCACCTTCTGACAAATGTGGTACGTTACGCGGATTCATTATGAATTCACAAGTTTTACGTTCTGTAACCTCAGACTTGGGACCGGCAATTTGAGCAATCTCACTCTGTCGGACTTACCTTACATGTATACATATCTGTGTATGTTTTCTGTCGAATTACAGTACTAAGTCACTGTTGTCGCGGTTTTTTCTTACAGGTATAAGTGATTTATACGTCCATGTTGCCATCGACAATGAGCCAGCGAAGAAGTTGTACGTGAAATGTGGGTTTGTACATGAGAGCGAGGAACCTGCGTGGCAAGCGAGGTTCTTAGATCGACCTCGAAGGCTTCTTTTATGGACAGATCTCTCCAATTCTTGTGATGTTTCAATGTAAAAAATGTACAGTCTTTGTTTTCAATGTATCATTGAACATGCATTCCATGTAACTTATTGCATTTTATATGCCATATTGATATTTGAACACGATATTTGTTCAGTCTATCCAAACGTTATATTCATCGAAATAACGAATAACAAAGTACCACCCAAAGAAGTTGTTAAGGTAAAATAATTCGACTATTACTCAACGAAGAACACTAACTGAAAGCGATCGGGAATGAGTGTCTATCTCTTACGGTCACATGCATTGAATTTGTGTCTTCGACATGAAAAGACGATGTCCTAACGACTGCATGAAAGGGTTCGAAAAACCACTCTGAAAATAAAAGGGCTTAGTTTTTTTTTTGTATACATAATTTAAGATTTCATTTGTGTTCATATTGATGATTTCTAACGTGAACTCGATGGATCATCCCCTCCTAAAAATAAATTCGATTGGATGCTTTTGAAATTTGTGGTTTAAATTATATCATAAATATTTTAGAAGTTAATCTATTTTCAAATATAGAAATATACTAATTTTTTTATTACAATTTTTAAAGAGAAAAATGAGGGACATAATGGAGTGTTTGGTATGGACTAAAACATTTTCCTAGAAAATGTTTTTTTATTTTATTATATTTAGTTGACTTAAATATTTTATAAATAGACTAATTTTCCTTAAATTTAAGAAAATAATTTTCCTTCATAAAGTAAAATATTTTTCAGAATTCTCTTTCAACCTCACCCACCCGATTTCCGACCCCAACCCCAACCCCAACCATGAACTGAGTCTTGACTCCCAACCTAGATTTGGGTTAGGGGTGGGTCCCAGATCGGCATTAAGATTGGATCCTAGTTACTAAGTCTCAAACGGGAGTCAGGATCAATATTAAGAATTAAATTCTTTTTCAACCTTAGCCACCCGATTTCTGACCTCGACCCTAACCCTAACCTAGTTTCGAGTCAAGGGTGGGTCTCGAATGGGCGTTAAGATTGGATCTTAGTGCATAAGTCTCAGATCGAGAGTTAGAATCAAGATCGAGAACTAAATCCCAAATTAAGATCAAGAGTTAAAAAATTACTTATTTTCTAAGAAAACATTTTCAGTCTAACCAAACACGCCCAAAATAAAATACAAATAAAAAACTTACAAATAAACAAAAAAGAATAAAAAAAAAGACTAAATCTCCCTCCTATTTTAACAAAAGAAAAGAATTTCCCATTTCCAAATCTTGAAAATTCAATCAAATCATTCCACCATGAGACAAAGGAAGAATGTTGATGTTTCATCAACTAATAACAACATCAAAAACAACCTTAAAATTCCCAAAACTCCTAAAAACAACAAATTCACACACCCTTTATTGAATAATAATGTATTTTACCTATGTTTATTCTTCAGATTTATTAATGCTTTTTTTGTCCAAACATATTTCAATCCAGATGAACATTGGCAAGCCCTTGAAGTTGCTCATCATATCTCATTTGGGTTTGTGTCTTTTTCTCAATTCTTGAAGTATGTGTCACTTTTCGTATTTCGAGATTCAAATAAATATTTTTTTTTACAGTAAACTGTGGCTTATAGTACTTTTTAGTAGTTTTACTGTCAAAGTTATACTGTTTGACTCTCGAAATGTGAACTGTGCCATATAAATTGGTACAAAGGGGTACTATTTTTCCCAATTCTTGAAATACTTTATACTTTTTGTGTGTCAATTTTCATATTTCGAGATTCAAATAAATGTTTTTTCAATAGTAACTGTGGCTTAGAGTACTTTTTACTAGTTTTCATGGTTGAAATTATACTGTTTGGCTCTTGAAATGTGGACTGTGCCATATAAATTGGTACAAAGGGGTACTATTTTTCCCAATTCTTGAAATATTTTTTATTCTCATTGTCACTTTTCGTATTTTGAGATTCAAACAAATGTTTTTTTGATAGTAACCGTGGCTTATAGTACTTTTTACGTAGTTATCACGGTCAAAATTATACTGTTTGACTCTCGAAATATGTGAACTGTGTCATGTAAAATTGGTACAAAGGGGTACTATTTTTCCCAATGCTTGGTACTATGATTTATGTTGCACGTTTTGGATTTTGAGATTCAAACAAGTCTATTTTTATCGTAATATTTTTATATATTTTTTTATTTTTTATCTTTTTTTTTTTTTGGTGTGTGCAGGTATGGGCATTTGACATGGGAATGGGAAAAGGGTATAAGGAGTTATTTGCATCCAGTGATATTTGCTGCCTTGTATAAAGTTCTTGCCTTTTTGAATCTTGACAAACCTTGGTTCATGGTAATTAGTTACTAATTGTTTTATGAGTTTTTGGGGTTGATTAGTTTGAGCTAAAGATTGATGCTTGATTGTGTAGCTATGCAAGAATCAACCTTTATTGCATTTTTTTTGTTGTTTTCATAATAGTTTTGTCTTTTCAATTTTGTTGGGTTAATTAATGTGATTTGTTACCTAGTACCTCTGGCTGGTGGGAGGTGTCATCCTGTCAGGTATCCTGAGGTATCCTGTGGAATTAGTCGAGGTGAGCAAAAGTTGGTCTGAACACCAACGTTATAAGAAAAATGTGATTTTGATGCTGAAAGGTTGATACTTGAATATGTAGCTATGCAAGAATCAACCTTTATTGTATTTTTGTGTTGTCTCATAATTGTTTTTGTCTTTTTCAATTTTGTTGGGTTGATTAATGTGATTTGTTACTTGGTACCTGTTACCGGTGGGAGGTGTCAGGTATCCTGTGGAATTAGTTGAGGTGCGTGAAAACTGGGTCGGACGCCACTGTTATCGAAAATAATGTGATTTTGATGCTGAAAGTTTGATACTTGATTGTGTAGCTATGGAAGAATCAACCTTTATTGTATTTTTGGGTTGTATCATAATAGTTTTTGGCTTTTTCAATTTTGTTGGGTTGATTAATGTGATTTGGTACCTGGTATCTGTTGCTGGTGGGAGGTGTCAGGTATCCCGTGGAATTACTCGAGGTGCGCGAAAGCTGGCCCGGACACCACTGTTATAAAAAAAAAAGTGATTTTGATGCTGAAAGGTTGATACTTGATTGTGTAGCTATGCAAGAATCAGCCTTTATTGTATTTTTAGGTTGTCTCGTGATATGGCAATGTCTCGTAATACCTTGGGAGCTCTCTACCTCCCAAGGTAGGTTAAGGTCTGCGTACACACTACTCTCTCCAGACGCGTACGCATTACCCTTGGTAGAGAAGCTGTTTCTGAAAGACCCATGGCTCAAGTAACTCGGAACAAAGCAATGTTATGTGAGTGAAATCCATAAACATTAGTGCAGAAACTCTCACATTTTCTTCTTAATTCATTGCGGTCCGTATTTTGTGTATTTTGTGTTTGGGGCTGGAGTAGAATCTATGTTGTCAAAAGATCATTTAAGGCACAGTAAGCCGTGAATCTCGGAAAAGCTCGGAGATGGTGTTTCGGTCGCTTAAGCTGCATTTCTCTGTAGGCAAGACACTAGGATGTGTGCTTCAATTCCCATGAGTTCTATCTTAAATAAAACGGCATTAAATAGTAAGTATAATGGAGAATCAACATTTATAGTTTGTTCTGGATTGTTTCATAAAATGAAAATGTAAATGTAAACACAACAGGTCTTGTGCAGTTGAAATCTCAGCTATGTTGCTCCTACTACTCAAAGACACTACCAGGTGCATGTTGGATCCTTCAAAGTAGTGCATTTTTTAGGATCCAACACGAGTGCGACAATATTTTTGGAGAGTCTGAGCAACATAGCTCAGTATATTCCTTTTGTCCTTAGCAAGATGCTATAAATTCCATTTTTAGTTTTTCTATGTCCTTAGTTTATTAGCTTGTTTTACGAGTTATCCATGAAAGTTAGTGTAGAAACTCTCACATTTCCTCTTACTAGTTACTGCATTGCGGTCCGTATGTGGTTTTGGGTTTGCAACTAAGTTACTTGGACTCTTCACTTTCGGTGTTGCACCCGTGTCGACACGACATGGGTGTGGGTGTGGGATCCGTACTTGATCTGGTCAACCAATTTTGGGTACTTTGACCAAAAGCGACTGGAAAAGTCCGAAAAGATTTAAGAAATTTTGTAATTAAAATAAAAGCTAAGGTGAAATTGAAGAAAATGGAATACCTTGTGTATAGAAATTTCTATGTTATTGCTTTTCTTTTTATCTCCTTCCAAGATTTTCTTCTTGAACGATATTTTCTCCTCAATTTTTTCATATAATATCTCATAATTTATGTTTATAACTCTATTTTTAGATATTTAAATTATTTTTTGCCAAGTCCCTGCACCCGTATCCATCCCTAGATCCATATCCCCGAATCTTTAAATTGAGACCGTGAAGGATCCGACCTCTAGATCCGTACCCGTATCGGACACTCGTACCCAAGTCCGAGCAATTTAGGTCTGCAGTAGCATGTGGTGAGAATCTAGTTGGCTTTATGATACTAGAAATTAAGAACTGGATGGAGATGATGGGCTTGGTTATTAATATTACTCCTCCGGTCAAGTCTTATTTTCGTACTTCCTATTTGGGTTATCCACAATTTTAGTCTACTTTCTAAAGAAAGTTCAATACTTTATTTAATATTGTGCTACAGAAAAGATATGATTATACACTTCTTCAGATTTCAGTTTCTCTCCATCATTTGGCCTACTGCTGTATAAATACAATAAAGCTTCAATTTTCGCCTTAATATGTGTAAAGTTAGAACGGAAGGGGTACCAATTTTGCCTCACTCTGGAGTACACTTTGTAGACAACTAAAAGTAAGATTTAGTATATGCTGCTTTTTAATGGATGCTTTTTGCTCTTTGCTGTTTGCGGTTTTGCACGTTTAGTTTCATTATTGGTAATTGCTGTTGCACGCGTACGCATTAGATGTTTTTTCCATAGTGCTTAACAAAGTCTCAATTCTTCCCAGATAAGGACTCCGCGACTGCTGCAGTCGGTATTTTCAGCTATTGGGGACCTCTATTTATTTAAGCTCTCTCAAGAGATATTTGGTGACAGTGTTGCAAAATTCGCGGTATACTTTTCAACTATGAAACGTACCATTTTCTTGATCCTGTTTTTTATGTTAATAAGAAATCGACAAATGCTCGTGCGCTATTGGGGTATTTTATACATTTAACTGTGTATGCTTCACTCCATTGTTGTTGAAACTGAAGTACTTGATCCATCTGCAGCTTTTTGCGCAGTTGACAAACTGGTTCATGTTTTTCTGTATCACGCGTACTTTATCCAATAGTCTGGAGACTGTTCTTACTGTTGTGAGCCTGTACTACTGGCCTTGCATTAGACCGTCTGCTAGTAAAATTTCTCGGGGTTCAAGAAAATGGGGTTTAGCTATAGCTGCATTAGCATGTGCAGTCCGACCTACAAGTGCCATTACATGGATCTATATTGGCCTCCTAGAGCTGTACCTGACACGTGATAAGCTGAAATTTGTTCTTCTTGAGGTGATTCCTATTGGGTAAGTATCTTTACTTCTCACAACTATGTCATCCTATTGTCGAGATATGTAATTGCATTCAGTTTACTAGGTAAGTTGAGGGACTAAGCGAACTCAATAGCAGGACCTATGATTTTATTGCGTTGCTAGCTGAGTCCCTTCTATCTTAGAATACATTGGATATTCAAGATTTTGGTGATATGAGTTAATATGACCATTCACTTCCAACCTATGTTGCTCGAACTCTTCAAAAACGTCTACGGGTGCGTGTTGGATTCTCTAAAAGCAGTATATTTTTGGAGAACCCGACACGGGTACGACACTGAAAGCGAAGAGTCCGCACAACTTAGCCTCCAACTAAGTTTCCCTATCCCTTAAAACTAATTCTAGCTGATTAGAAAAGGTTTATTCATTTTTTTTAGTTTTTTTTCGACATAGTATATCATATTTGAAACTGTTCATTGTTTCTCTTGCTTAAAAGGAATGACGTAGACATGAATGTAGGAAATGGAACACCTATGTAACCTTGTCCTCAACGCTACTGTTCTCATCCATAAAATTTATAGATTCAGGAGAACTCATAGAACAATTAAGTTGTTGCTGATGTAGTTGACAGCTTTTCATCGAAAAGAAAGAAGTTTCATCATATTTGACTGTTTTCTGTTCTGACATGAAAATTGTGTTTGATTGTTTATCTTCCATTGAATGGAACATATAACTAAAAATAGGGAAGACTTTTACTAATTGGGTTACTTCTTGTGATATCCGTCTTCTTAGAGTTTATTATTTCTGGTAAAGTCGTCTATAGCTATGTTGCTTGGACTCTCCAAAAATTGTTGCCGCACCCTTGTCAGATTCTCCAAAATGCTCTACTTTTGGAGTATCCGACATGCACCCATCGATATTTTTGAGGAGTTCCAGCAACATAGATCTCTAGTATTATCTTAAAACTTCAATTGGTCGTTATGATTAGATACCGGTATTTGTGTTTGCAGCCGATCTATTGTTCATTATGCTATAAAATTACATACTGACAAAATCTTTTACCTCTTCTTGCACATGGAGTCAGGACATTAATTCTGGGACTTACGTTTCTGGTGGATGGCTGGATGTATGGCACTTGGGTCCTTGTGCCTTTGAACTTTCTGAAGTTCAATTTTCTCTCCTCCGGTGGAGATTATTATGGAACTCATGTGTGGCATTGGTACTTCAGTCAGGGTTTTACAGTTATGGTCTTCACATTCTTACCATTTTCGCTTGCTGGCATTTTCAAATCTAAGCAGTGGAAACTATCTGGTCTAATCGCTTGGTGTTTGGGAATATATAGCTTGTTGGGTCACAAAGAGTTCAGGTAATTGTTCAGTTGCTCAGACTCTTCAAAAATGTCGATGTGTGTGTGTTGGATCATCCAAAACTAGTGTATTTTTGGAGGATCCGACACGGGTTCGGTGACATGTTTGGGGAGTCCGAGCAACATAGATGATGATAGTAATTAAACTTAATGTTCCATAATAACTTCATGTCATAGGCTTAGTTGAGTTGGATTAGTGATGTTCTCTAAACGGTCCGAAAAACAGGTTTGTCCTTCCTGTGCTTCCAATAGCTTTAATGTTCGCTGGTTACTGGTTGGCAACAATTGGAGGGCCCGATAAGTCTAATGGCCAAGGCAAAAGATCTCCAAGCACTCATGACAGTTGCTCAGCAAAATTGCAACTGGCCATCCTGTTCTTAGCAGTTAGTAATATTCCAATGGCAATTTACATGAGTATGGTTCATCAGGTATTTCTACAGTCTGACTTTCTTCTCGCCTTTCGCAAAAGAAATATTTTTCTTGCAAAAGCTTGATGTCTTTAGTTCTCTTTTTTTTGTTCGTTTATAGCATCGAAACTTTCAATTTCCATGAAACTTATTATTCTATCTGTAACCTCTTGCAACAGAGAGGGACAGAGGATGTAATTAACTACCTCTCCGTCGAAGCGTACAATGGGAAAGTGAAAAGCGTCCTTTTCTTGACACCGTGCCATGCCACACCTTACTACTCAACTCTTCACCGTAACCTTCCTATGCGTTTCTTGGATTGCACACCAAGGTATGTACTATAGACCGCCGATGTACGTCTCTGGGTATACTCTTTTGCTTTATTTCGAGTTTTTTCGACAGAATTGAACCTTTGTTTATTCATTTCTACAGCGACGAGAAAGGAGCTCTGGACGAGTCTGATCGGTTCCTGGCGGATCCAGCCGGTTTCGCAACAGAATTTGCTAAGAACTGGTCTATACCTAGTCACATTGTGCTCTTCGACTATCAGGAAAAACTACTAAAGGACTTTCTAGCGTTGCATAATTTCGGAGAGGTTGCTGTTCTTTCCCTCGATCTGCTTCTATAACAGTGTATATTTTCTCTATTTCTTTTTTTTGGAAAAAGTGGGAGTGCGATGTGCTCATTCAAGTATGTCTGCGTGATTGACAGATAAAACGGTTCTTCCATGCTCACTTCAAGGTGGATCGAGAACATCAGGCATCTGTTGCTGTGTATACACGGAAAGGCCAGTGATTCTGTTCTTGATTAGCAAAGTTTTGTTTAATTTTTCTTTAACTATTCTAGGTTGAATTTTTGGTAGTATCATTTGCTTTTTGGAAAGAATGGATCGGAGTTTCAGCTAGGTATCGGAAATTTTGAAATTTTGTACGCGTGGTTTGATTAAATTATGTTCTGTAAGAAATACCAACGGAAAAGACAGGAAATATATGGAAAGAAGACAGACGATAATTTTGACTCCTCGACATTTCTTGCCTCCATGTCCATGTTTTAATCATCTCTAGTACCTGTCTCGTATATCTGACTGTTGTATGATATGTACTTCCCCTGATCTAAAAAGAATGATACTGTTTCTTTTCTGACCCCCCGAAAAGAACGCAATATATTTGGAAATTAACTTGATCGGAAACGGCCTCTCTACCCCATAAATGTAGGGGTATGGTTTGCGTACATCCTAACCTCCCCGGACCCACTCGTGGGATTATACTGGGTATGTTGTTGTTTGGATACAATTTAACTTGAACTTTCCCTTTTATCCTTGATGATAAGCTTTTATAGCCACACGGACGTTATGGTTGGTTTAAAACCACAAGTTTCGAAAAGTTTTTACCTTTCTTAAACTCCCTAGCCAGTCAAACTATGTTGCACAAATTGAAAGAGAGAAAATATATGCTCTCAATGTGTGATGCGACGTATACATGTGTTTTCCACATTACTTGAGGAGCTTTAGTATTTTTTTTGGGGGGTGGGGGTGGGATACAAGGTTGGGAATCGAAGCCTCTCCAGCAAGGTGAAAAGTCCAGGTAACCAACCAATTGAGCTACTAAGATTCCCCGAGGAGCTTTAGGTGAATTCTTGGACGTAGAATAATTTTTTTTTTTAAAAAAGGGCAGTCCGGTGCCCTAAAGCTCGGCTATGCGCAGGGTCCGGGGAAGGGCCCCACCACTAGGGTGTATTGTATGCTGCCTTACCTTACATTTCTGCCTTACGTAGAATAATTAATTCATCAAATAAAATAATTAGGATTGACTCAAGAAACTGCTATCCAAGTGAACAAGGTGATAAATGAAAAACCTTAAAGGATTGAAGCAAACAATACAATCAACAAACACATAACTTATCCACAAACACAACGGTTATGTAACTATTAACAGATCTGACAGCTTGGAAGTTGTTAAATACTATAACCTTTACATAACAAAACTTATTCGACAAAATATTCTGATGCCACAAATCTTTATTTAGACTAGTTTTTGTAAAATTGGAGCTCATATTTTGTAAATGAAGTAGAGAGCGTCAGCATTTGGTTAATAGTCATTGACCACATTCTGTATTGCTGGTAATCATCCATCATGTCTAGCTTGATGATTCCCTTGTTTGTAGTTAGCACAATAAGATAGCAACTATCAGTTTCCGCTCCGTTTGAATCCTTATACAGCTCCGCATGTAGGTCTAATACGACACCTACAATTAGATGTGGAGGTGTTCGTAAATTTGTTAACTATCTAATTAGCATAACAGAAAGTATTGTGCAAGAAATACTAAGGTGAAGAAACGGACATACTTTCCGTTTGACTTGAGAAGGCCTTCAACACAGTTGGCTTCCTTGTTCTTAGGATAACCTGTAACATACGAACAGGAATTTAAGTTACGTATTTGAACACATCATACCGAGATCTCGTGCATGACATTTGCTCTTCCTTTCCGAGGTTATCATTAAAACAAGAGATAATGGTAAAAAACACGTTTGAAGTATCATGTTTTTGCGAGTTTTCTACCTGAATTAGCAGATGTTCACTTTTCCTACTTGAACTATCACCAACTATTTATCAAAACATACCTCAACTATCCCTTGTTCCGTTTTCCTACTTGAACGATAATGATAGTTTAGGTAGGAAAGGGAACAACTGATAGTGTTTCGATAAATAGTTGATGATAGTTCAGGTAGGAAAAGTGAACGCATGACAGTTAAAGGAGGAACTCGCGAAAACATGATACTTTAGGTGTATTTTTTACTGTTCACTTTTACAACAGAACAGAGAAGAGAGCGGTGTGCTTTATTTTTCTTTTTGAAATCGTTTTATTCTCGAGTTATGACTCTGCTATGTTATTGGAGCAAATGTATACAAGAGGTAATGCATGATTATCAGCTGAAGAGATATTACGATTTCGATAATGTTCACACCTTGGCTTCGCTATTTAAGATAATGGACACCGACTTTAGCTTGGATCTTCCTGTTCCACGTAGCAAAACACACAAAAAAAGCATCAGACAGTGATCCAACAACGGAAAATTTTCAGAGAATCGAAACTTCATTCTTTTGTTTTTGCATTAACTATCATTTCCTTGTATAACTGTTGCGACTGAATCTGGAAAAAACCATATATTAGTCCCTCTCTGAATTTGCTTATTTGCAGCTTTATATAGTAAATTGTTCGTTATAGAGAAATAGACATACCATCTGGTTTCTCAATGTAGAGCTCTGTCCCCTTGGAGAGAATAGATCTGCAATTCTCGTAGTTAAAGTTGTAGTCGTTACTATCTTCAATTGGGAGTACTGGTGTGCTTCCATTTAATATATTCTTGTAGCCGGATCTCGCTTTAAGTGTTTCCGCTCCTCTGATAGCTGAGACACAGTGCAAGTCCAATCGGTGAGTTTTACTTACAGCTAAGTTAGGTGCACACTATGCATTTTAAGAGGTGGAGAGAAGTCATTACAAGTCGTAGCTGCAGCTGTAAGTGTCAGAATGTCGCTCGTGCTTGTGCCGGTCATGGCTGAGCCTATGACACTGCTGATTTGGTCCCGTTTTGCCCCCATAGCTTCTGCCACTTTTGCGCATTGTGCAGCAACAAGTGCAGCTGCAGAAGCCACAGCTGACTCCTTTGTACGTCCTGACTCATCACGGTTCAAGTTTTCAGCAGCGATGGCGGCTAACGCAGCTGCAACACCTGCTACTGATATTGCTGCATGTACTTCGGCCTTCTGCAATCTCTTTTCTTCTTTCCTCTTTTGCTTAATTTCTTTGATCCATTTCTTGATCGACACATTTTTTAGCGGTCCTATTTTCCATGGCATCTGCATGAAGCAAGCTTTCCGTACTGAGTTTATTTTCACACAAATGTCCTTTATAAAGGTCACCGTTTAGATTTTGTCCCTATTTTAAAAGTTGTGCATATATAATCTCTGGGAAATTACCTCTCCGGAATATGTTAAGACTCGGCTCTAATGTTTGCTCATATATTGCTCAACCCTATGTTGCTCGGACTCGTCAAAAGTGTCGACGGGTGCTTGTCGGATCCTCCAAATATAGTGTATTTTTGAAGGATCCGACATGGCTGCAGCAACATTTACAAAATTCTAGACTGTTCTAACATTTTCTCGTTACAGTTTGCTCGAAATGGATCTTTTGATCGTGGTATAAAGATCCATAAGTTGCAAGAGAAATACAAAAAGGGTCATTTACTAAACAACCGTCTCAAAAAGGAATAGTCGGTGAAAATTTCTGGGCGATTGAATGATTTTGTACTTACCCATTTTTTCTGGAAATAGCTGTTGTAATTCACTTCGGGATGCATGGCTTGTTGCATCCATATCCATGACTAAAAAACAAACGAAAGTATGTCATGTGCCTTTTCTGAAACAATCTGAGGTCGATAATGCACATACTTTTTATTCTACTTCTTACCTTGACATCGTTGGATTTCCATGGTGGAATTGAATTATCTGTATCATCCATCTTCATGCTCTTCTCCATATTCTGTGATACCAACGCGATATATTAATATTGAATCATGAAACCTCGTTAAACTGTTGTTATGTTATACAGGATTTGACGATGATTAACTTACCGGAAGATTCTTGATTGAGTTTTCATGTAGAACGAGAGCTTGATCTTGCATCTCCAGATGGAACGCTTGAACTGCAAAGTTGCACCAAGTGCGTGAAAGGAAGTCCATCGTCTCGGGATGTGCTTGTGAAAGTGTTGGATTCGAATCAAGATCCATCGATCTTTCAACCACGACGGAACAGTTGTTTTTGAGGTTAGTGAAGTTTTGATAGAATGCTAAATTCACTTAAGAGAGATATAAATAGAAAGTTCAAAAGTGTTAAATCACCTCTTATTCTGAGCTATTTTGTTGGTTTTTATCATCATAGGGTCCATATAAAGTGTCAATTCATAGCTTTATTATGAATCATTAATCCACCTTTTACTTTAAGATTAACAAGTTTTATAAAGTTTACTTTAGTATCTAATTCCAAAAATGCATGTGTGAATATGAGCCGAGGGTCTATCGGAAACAACCTCTCTATCTCTACAAAGTAGGGGCCGGGTCAATGGCGGAGCCAGAATTTTCACTATGGGGGTTCAGAAGTGAATATACGAACTAGCCGAAGGGGTAGTTTTTTGGTTAAGGGGCCGGATGAACCCTCTTGTCCAAAAGTGGCTCTGCCCCTGGCCGGGTAAGCTCTGCATATACTCTACCTTTCCCACATACCGCTCGTGAGATTACCCTCGATATGTTGTTGCATGTGTGCATATGAGTTCTTGAAAAAGCTAAGTGCTTTTCTTTTTCCAGTTTTTGATAACGTGACATTAGAGATAGCTTATGCACACCTCGACTATGTCATCGGATACTTGTTACCTCTTTACCAAGACAGATAACAAGTAACTCGTAACTCTGCCTACCAATGCTTAGGAAGATGGGAGGAGTTCATCAAACGACTTTGTCTAATGAGATGTGAACCTTGACGAAGGGGAGTCTTGGAGCAACGGTAAATGACCTATAGGTCACGGGTTCGAATCATGGAATTAGTTGCTAATACTTACGTTAGGATAGACTGTGCACCCTTCCCCCTACCTTGCATGAACGTGCGATGCTTTGTGCACCGTTTTTTATTGTTATTTTAAAAATTTAGACGTGAACCTTGATCTTGCATAGTTTCACTCGCTTCATTAACCATTAGACCACACCCTTGAGCGCGCTATAGCTTCTTTGTATCCCCTCTACAAAGCCAACAATAACAACAACATACTCAGTGTACTCCCACCTAGTGGGGTCTGGGGAGGGTAAAATGTACGCAGTCCCTACTGTTCCCCCCGAAGAGGCAGAGATGTTGTTTCTGATAGATCCCCGGCTCAGGACAAAAAGACAGTAAACAAAGTCGTAATCCCCCAACAAAGGCTATCCAAGTATTTGAAGAAAATTGACTTGATGAGATGTTTGTACAGATAGAAAGATTATTTAAAACCTAGCCCATCTTGATATTTTATTGATATAGCAAAAATAAAAAAAAACAAAAAAATCCCTTTAATTAATGTCCCCTCATGATATTTTAATGTTATAATGATGGTTATAGATGAAAGGGGACCCAAAATTGATTTTTGCAAATCAATACATGTTATTTAACAAATAGCCAAATTAATTTTCCATTTGAGGATTCTTTTAACACATGTTATCCACTATACAAACATGAAAGGTTGTAAGATAATGAAAATACTAAAAGAGAAAACTTTCATTAGGTCCCTAATGTTTTATAACTTTAAATTTATACCATGTGTTCAAGCTAAGATCAATTACTTTCTAGATGGCTAAATAGGTAACAACATCACAAGGTTAGAGTTGTCTTTGGGCCATGATGTTTTAGTTCCTTTTGTGTGTTGGAATTATGTTGTTTGGATGGCCTAGGTTGTAAGTTTCTAAGTTTTTAGATGTGTGGTGTCTCATTTGTTTTTTCTTTCAACAATGTATGAATTTGAATTATTTGGATCTCAATTCATTAAGTGTATCTATTTGCTTTTACAACTTCTAATTATTTTGATTTATTTAGTTCTTGTACAAAATCAAAAGGGAGACCAGGAGGTCACGAGTTTAAGTCTTGAAAACAAACCTTTGACAGAAATGCAAGGTAGTGGAGGCGCCCTTCCTCGGACCGTGCGCGTAGCGGGAGCTTTAGTGCACTGGGCTGTCCTTTTTTTTTTTTTTTTTTTTTTTTTTTTTTTTAGTTCTTGTACAAAATTGTTAAGATGAGATCGCGTAAATATGACATTTTACCACTATTTTAGCGCACCATCATCACTATTGACCACCATCACTATTGACCTCCATTCATAACTACCATCGTGGTCACTTTCGTCGCTAGCCACTTCCACAATCGGGCATCGCCATAACACCTCAACCACCGGTCTCCGATACACAATGACCATCACCATTGACCTCCATTCATAACCACCATCGCGATCACTTTCATTGCTAGCCACTTTCACAACCAGGGCATCGCGATCAACACCTCAACCACCAGTCTTCGATACACAATGACCATCGCCATTGACCTCCCATTCATAACCACCATCGCGATCACTCTCATCGCCAACCACTTTAACAGCTGGGCATCACCATCAACACCTTAACCACTAAGTCTCTGGTACACAATGACCATCACCATTGACCTCCATTCATAACCACCATCGCAGTTGCTTTCATCGCCACTTTCACAACTGGGCATCGCCATCAACACCTCAACCACTAGATTCCGCTACACAATGACCCTCGCGAACAATCACTATCACCAACCACCATCTTCACTATTAACGACCTCCACCACTAGCCTTATTCTACAATAATTAATTACGGTCAGCTACCATCATCACTAGCCATCTTCATTATTGATTAACAACGACCGCCATCACCACCCATAGTCTTCACTATTAATGATCTCCACCACTAGCTTTACTCTACAAGAACCATCGCCAACCACTGACTGAATATGCGTTCAGATTCAGATATCTTAATCTTAATAAAAATTGACGAATACATAATTCAAGCTTAAATTATTTGAAACTAATGATTTGACTTTAAAAATCATAATTTAATTCCTCATCCCTCAAGGAAAAAGTTGTATTTTCACTTTTTTGTGTAGGATTTATGAGAGCTAGTAATAAATACTTATCATGTTCTAAAACATTATTAACCAAGCATGCGCAGGGACAACTTTAGTTTAAGTTAGTACATTATATGTATATTTTTAGGACACCTTTTATGTTAGTATTATACAAATACAAATAGATTATTCAAGAAAATGACTTTTAAAGAACAAGATTAGCTTTTTAGATGATAAAAAAAAAAAAGTTTATGCAACTAACTTTCTTTTAAAATATTTGTATAGAGTGTTACCCTATGCCTTTTCTGAAATAATGGATTGTTTAATTACTTTTTAGTTTGTAATTAAATTTCATTTAGATGCTTGAATTACAATATGTTTCGATTAAACACCTGAACATATGATAAAGTATTCATGTTAGATATTTCTGAATCAAAATTTTGAAAAAGTTTTTGCATGTGATCTCAAGTGGCCGTTACATAAATAAATTGTTCATTAAAAATGCCATCTCCATTAATTGTATTAATCTTAATAAGTCGTAAAATCTCATACATGTTCCAGTTGATTAATTCGAGTGTCTAAATAAAATTAATTAACAACTTTTAAAAGGTTGTAGATGTATTAAATCATTTTTTCTTCTTTTCTTTATGATATTATAAAAAAAATTTAAAGTATATTTTGGATTTGTGGGGTTTAATTTTTTAAGTGTGATCATTAGAGCTCATGTGATTGGAAGAGTATATATTAGCTATTTATTGCTAATTTATGTGATTAAAAGGCCCACTTAGTGAAAAAAAATAAATAGTATTTTTAGCCATGCATGAATGTTCCCTCATATCAACAATCTTTTTGTCCCCCATTAATTAATTAATTAATTAATTAATCAACATAAATTAGCCATAATATTTGATGATTAACTAATATTAAGAGAAGGAATCTTTTTTTCTTTAAAAATTCAAAGATTAAAATCTAAGATATCTCTAGAATGAAGCTTCATTGGAATTTTCTCAATAATGATTAATACTACTAGTAATTATTTTTTTGATATAATTTTCTAAAAAGGAGAATTGTAAAGTGTGAAGTAGCTATAGCGTAAAAAAAAAGTATTTTTTATATAGGATTTAATGATATGAATTTTAATCATGACATTGAAAATTATGATGCACGTAAAGAACGAAATTATATACAATCATTTTTTGGGGAAATAAAGATACTAATATTATTAATAGATATTACAAGCCTCGACTGTTATACTACTACCAAGTACTAAGCGATGATTAAAATTCCTCTATTTTAATGCTGATTAAACCATTTTGCTTTTTTAGATCCCACATCACTTTTGAGTAAATCAAAAATCTTATTTATAAATGTTAGCAGACACTCTAATATTTTATCAAACTCAAAACTATAGTAATATTGAAATGATACCGTAATATATAAATCAAAATGTAGATTTCGTTTTTATGAATCATCTGAGATATAATATCAGTAAGAGGGCTCGTCCGAATTTCCTCCATCGTTAAATTACATTATATACTATAAGATTAAAATTATTATCAATAATTTATAATCTATAATCTATATTTATAATATATTAAAAGTGTGAAGATTCTCGAAAAGTGATTTGAACTTTTTGTCCTTCATTAAAAGACCCTATAATAAACAAAATTGTCTTTTCACTTATTTTCTTTAATTATTATTTATTTTTATAATATTTAAAATTAAGGAGTCCTAAAATATTTTGGTAAGAGAGTAATATATTTTAAAAATTGAAGAGTCCTAAATTATTTGGTAAGAAAAAATTTATGGTAATAAATATTAGGAGAATTAATAGTTAAGTAGTAGTTCTAAAATATATGGTAAGAAGAAGAACTATTTTCTCAAATTAAAAATTCAAACCAAATAATATTCTTTTTACAAGACTTTTCTATTCAACGTGAAAAAATAGATTTACAATTGAATACTAACCAATACTCATCATATTATAAAAAGAGAAATAATCATCCCATCGATTATTGTAGTTTTAAGAATATGCCAAAATCACAATAATTTGTTTTTTTTTTTTTTATATTCAAAGATTATAGTTAACGTGATATACACGTGCAAAACAAGTACACTTAACTAGTTTTTATATATGTATCTCCTTAGCTTTTTGGTATGTTCATATCTTATTCCTATTGTATTAAGAGTAGAAAACAAATTTTACACAATTATAATGTGAAAAAATACGGGTTCAAGCCTTGCAAATAGCTTCTGGCAGAAATGCAAGGTAAGGCTGCGTACGATACATCCTTGTGGTGGGGCCCTTCCCCGAACACCGCGCATGAAGGGGAGCCTTGGAGTAAATGGTAAAGTTGCTGTCATGTGATTAGGAGGTCACGAGTTCAAGCCTTGGAAACAGCCTCTGGCAGAAATGCAAGGTAAGGCTGCGTACGATACACCCTTGTGGTGGGGCCCTTTCCCGGACACCACGCATAGC
>NC_061117.1:1671023-1676785 GCF_002878395.1 Capsicum annuum
GGAAATAGCTTCTGGCAGAAATGCAAGGTAAGACTGCGTACGATACATCCTTGTGGTGGGGCCCTTCCCCGAACACCGCGCATGAAGTGGATCCTTGGAGTAACTGGTAAAGTTTCTGCCATGTGACCAGATCACAGGTTGAAGCCTTGGAAACAGCCTCTGGCAGAAATGCAAGGTAAGACTGCGTACGATACATCCTTGTGGTGGGGCCCTTCCCCGGACACCGCGCATGAAGGGGAGCCTTGGAGTAACTGTTAAAGTTGCTGCCATATGATCAGGAGGTCACGGGTTCAAGCCTTGGAAACAGCCTCTGGCAGAAATGTAGGGTAAGACTGCGTACGATACGCCCTTGTGGTGGAGCCTTTTCCCGGACACCACGCATAGCGGTAGCTTTAGTGCATCGAACTGTCTTGTTTTTTTTGTTTTATTTTATAATGTGAAAAAATATTGATAGGAGAACATCAATCAATATAGGAAAATAAAGTATACAACTAATTAATTTGAACAAAACAAGAGTATATTTTGATTCAATTATTACCATAAAAGGACATGAAAAAGAAATTAAAATAACAAGCATGTTTGTTCATTTGTCTTTTAATATTCACAACGTTAAATCAGTCTTTTCGATACTCCGCGTACAGGGCGGAGCTAGCTTAGGGTCCCTTCGATTGATTCGTATGGTATCCACATGATTATTTTTGGAAGGGAATCTCTGTCGGGGCGATTTAGGTACAACTGTGGGGTGCTACGACACCCGGTCATCTCGATCGAAACTTGACATATATGTATACTTACAATATATAGATATTAACCATGGCACCCGTAAGCTCAAGTGAGAGTGTGCTGCCACTGATACTGAAGTAAGTAGGAATCGAACCATAAACCTCCTTAAAGACAAGACTGAATAAAGCCAATAGGCCATGAAGCTCATTGCGTGCAAAATTGATGTGTACCTTATTTATACTCACCTTTGTAATATTGATTTCACTTGAACAAATTGCTACGTACTTATCGTTCAAAGCGATGTGGCACCCGGAAGTTTTGAATCTTGAATTCGTCTCTCATCTCAACTACAACTAAACACTTCAATTCGTCTCTACTATGTCTCATGGGTACTCAACACTGTCGTGACAATAAATTAGGAGGTATCTAGATGATCACATTGTAAGTTGGAGTTTCAAACCGACAAGTTAAAGTGTCTAGATATGCATACTCAAAATTAGAGTACTTACTTGCCATCTGAGACCAAAATTTGAGCGTCTGTATTATGTCAATTTTTTTTTTTAAAATATATGTGTAAGAGTTGTTAAAGATATAAATAGATTAAGTTAGTCTAGCTAGTTTGGGTGATAAAAGTTTTGGGTAAGATTTAATTAGTGTGATAGGACATATGCAGATATAGTAGATGTAAAGGAAATAATTCTGAGATAAAGATTCACGATTACTTTATTTTTAATTTGGTTTGGAATATTACTGAGTTTCGACATTATTTATCTCACTATTTACATTATAATAATAGAATAAATTAAATCAATATATATAATAAGATAATTTATCCAATCACATGAGATAACTTTATTTATCCCAATCCCATCCCAAACTAACCCCCAAGTCCTCTCAATAAAAAAACACCACATTGATATATTAACATTACAAAACAAAACAACATCAATAATAATATATTGAGCTTAATCCAATATAGTAAGGTTCGAGGCAGGTATAGTGTTTGCAGATCTTACCTTTACCCCTGAGTTGAAGTAGAGAGGTTGCTTTCGATAAATCCTCGACTCAAGACAAAAGAAATCTAAAAATGACGTAATGAAAGTACAAAAGACAATAGATAACATAAAAAACATAAAATAATAACAGAATAGTACTACAATAAAATAAAACTGTAATCAAAGTGCACGGATGGAGCTGTTCCTCCCTTAATCAGAGGTCTCAGGTTTGAGCTCTGGCAATGAAAAAATCTTTGGTAGAGAGCTAGTGCTTCTCCCGAATGGGTCCTATACGGCGCGAATCCAAATTAGTCGGACTCCAATGCAGATATCGAACACTAGATGAAAACAAAAAAAAAAAAGTCCACATTTGAAGAACCAAAAAAATGGTGCAAAATCAAGAAGAATACTATACTCACCAAGGCATCAAATCGACCAACTCTTTTTTCATTTCACCAAGAGGTCTAATCTCTTTTCACACAATCTTGGCTCCCTATAAACACTTTTTGTCCTAATAAAGATGTCATTTTTATAATGCATGGTTATGGAAATGACATAAGTTGGATTTTTCAAGAAACACCAATTTTCTTACCAAAAAATAGATTTGCATGTTTTGCACTTGTCCTTTGAAGGTCATGGAAGAAGGGGAGTATTGGAGTAAATGGTAAAGCTGATGCCATGTGATCTGGAGCCGCAGTGACGGAGCTAGAAATTTGACGAAGGGTGTACAAATTTTATTCTTAGTTGTGTTAAGGATGTGCAAAATTAAATATACACTCATAATCCAGTGAAGGGCGTGTATCTGACCACGCTTTGCTAAAGGTGGCTCCGCCTCTGCCTGGAGGTCACAGGTTCAAGTCGTGGAAACAGTTCCTTGTACAAATGTAAGGTGAGGTTGCACAGTAGATCCTTGTAGTCCGATCCTTCCCCGAACCTTGCACTCTACGTCCGCGTCCCCCAGCCATCCTCACTTTGTGAGATTACTGTGTATGTTATTGTTGTTGTTGATTGACTCATTAATTCAGATTCCCCTTGCATAGAGTACTTCACTAAGTCCCAAATAATTGGCGCGACTAATTTGGATTTCGCTTTTATGAATATATATTAAAAACAAAAGTACTCTTTATGATGAGTTTCTTCATTTGCTGGTGTACACAAATACGGGACTTATAGTTAAAGATGAAAGAATTTCATTCATCTCGATCTTTCTTTTGGTGTTCTTCCATCTATTTGTGCAAATCTACCAAACAATTAACTGGGATTTATGTAAGTTTTACAAGATATCAAGTGGGAGTTTTTGGTTAGCACCAACAATTTGGCCCATTGCAATGATGGGCTTCAAGTTGATTTGAAATGGCCCAAAAGTAGCAAATAGCCTCTTTTTTTTCTACATTCTGGCCCATTGCAATGATGGGCTTCAAGTTGATTTGTAATGGACCAAAAGTAGCAAATAGCCTTTTTTTTCTATATTCTGGCCCATTACAATGATGGGCTTCAAGTTGATTTGTAATGGCCCAAAAGTAGCAAATAGCCTGTTATATAATTCAACCATCTAGTTTATCAATATGGTCAGAGTATGCACTATCGATACACTTTATCTGTTTATGATGTATGATGTATATAGATATGTTTAAGCATGTACAATCTATGTATATTTAGTATAAAGTATATGCAATATACATATATTGTAAACTAAATTTTCGAATGGTATTTTTCTTGAAAAGAAAAATGTAAAAAATAAGAGAGGGTTGATAATCATATAAAAAGAGTCGGATTCACGACTTGAAGGTTACGGATCTCTATAATGATTTAAATTAATATAAGATAATAATTACGTTCATAATTAAATATTTATAGATATTTAGTGAATATTTTAATGCATATACTGAATTTTGGCAGATGCATTTGTAGTAAGAACAAAAATTTTATCCAAATTTATTTGCTCTTGTAGTTACGTTTTATTACTTTACATGTACATGTCATGTTTGCATAATTTGGTAATATAGGACATGTATAATAATAATGTATTTTCATGCTAGTGTTTTATACTATATGGATACATACAATATTGTAAAGATATGATGTTTGAGCCTGATTCGACCTCAAAAGCTAGCTCACGAGGGAAGGATTGTCCACGCCCATATAAGCAAACCACCTATCCATTTGATACGGGACAAATGGTCATCTTAGCTTTTGATGACATCTTTGGAGGCCAACATAGAGGCTAAAGACTTGGTCACCTCGAGAATACAAGAACATGCATGGAGGACCCGTTTTGAGCATAACTTAAAGCAATCTCGCGTGTGGAAGATTGCTTGAAGCATTTAAGATTGAGGACTCATGGTTTTGGACCTTAATTAAGGGCATTTTGGACATTACACATGGTGTATTTACACACCATGGCCGCACCTATCATTAAGGGCAAAGTGGTCTTTTTGTCTTCTTTTGTATTACACTATAAATAGGTCATTTTAGCTCATTTCTTGGGAGATTTTGAATGATGAAGAATTGAAAGACATATTTTCTCTCTCTTTGAGAGTGTAACACCCTTAGTTGTAGGGCTTGAAAAAGCCATCCTTAGCATAGGGCTTGGAAAAGCCAATATTGATCTTTGTTTGAAAACGGTAGCTCTTGAGGTGAGTTCATTTCCTTGGTGGTCACCGTAAGAGTGTGGTTTTTATTATTACATTTATTAGGGATTTTAGCGTATGATATACACTTGGTTTCTGATTCTTGTCATAATATTGACCTCACTATCTATCCTTTACTTTTCTTGTTGTTATCTTGTGTAGTGGACTGTTTTTGGGTCCTTTTTGAATCCAAAAATTTATGTTCTTGTTGTCATCTTGTTCTTCACGTTTTGTGGCTGTTTTGGGTGTCAAATACACCATTGTTATCTCATAGGTTGTTGTTGTAGTGAATTCGAGAGTGGTCTCCATCTTGGTCCTCAAATCCTTAAGATTAGTGGACTGTTTTGGATGGTGTATTGGACTGTTTAGTGGTTGTTTTGTGCTCCTTTTGTTTTCTTGTATCATTTGGTATCAAAGCTATCTTTGACTTTGTTCAAAAAACTGAAATCTGAAAATTTCAGAAACAGTCAAATCTGCCACCTTTGTGTTCTTGGCCGAAAGTTGTGTTCTTGTTGTGTCTTAGCTGAGATTTGTTTGTTGTGTGACTAGATCTAGTAGTGTTCTTGTTTGTTTTGTTGTTTCTAGTGTTAGTTTTCTTGTCCACTAACACTTTGAGTCTAGATCTAAACTTGAGCTTGAACTTGTTGAAAGTTGTTGTTATGGACATAAGCTTGGGCCATTGTTGTTGACCATTGTTGTGGTGGACTATTTTGGCCGTGTGGTTTCTCCTTGATGTTCTAAACTTGACCACTTGATATTGTAGTTACTTGGTGGCTTGAGAATTATTTTGTTGAAGTTATAGTTGTCTTGGCCAAGTGTTGGAGATATTGTTATTGTGGATTGGAGTTGGCCGATGGAATTATTGTTGTTCTTGAAGATTGTTGTTATTGTTCTTGGTGTGGTTGTTATTCTTGAATTTCTTTACCTTCCTTTATATATTGTTAGAACATAAAATGAATGTTAGATCCTAAAAGGTGAAGGAAAAAGGTGTATGTACTTGTTAGTCTTGAAAGACCCCCAGCCACCAAAAGACTTTACATCACTTCTCAACCACTTTCCCATGAAACAAGGGTCCATGTTTTAAGGAGAAGTACAAGAAAAAGTCGAGTCTTGAAAATTGAAAAAGGCTCCAAGACTTATTTTCCCTCCTAAAACAAATTTCACCAATCTAAATTAACTTTTGACCAAGACTTGAACCTTTGAGAATAACCACTTGATAAAATCGACCCAATACGTGTCTGCCACATCATCACTGCTACTGTTCACGCAATATTTTCGAGCTCAAATTTTAGATTCTTAGTTTCATCTTATTGTTTCATGTCTTGATTCTAGAATTAATTAACAACTAGTAATCACCTACTTAGTTGTAGATTAATTATTGAATCCATTTCTTCGTGTCTTCGTTATTTGTGTG